>NC_071977.1:17798881-17822266 GCF_026283585.1 Hylaeus volcanicus
TAACTAAACGTAAGGAAGAACGCAAAGCTCGAGACGGCGAATCGGAATAAACGCGATGGAAAACGAGGGACTCTTGGGAACGATCGAGAATTAACGATCGTCGCTCGAATGGCGCTCGTATGTACGTGTTTGCATGCGTCTGCGCGCGCGCGCGCGCGCGTGTGTGTGTGTGCATGACCGTAAGCCCGAAAAAAACGAAAAAATAGAAATGCGTATGCGTGTGGGTGCGCGAGGATGAGTGTGTGCGGCGTCACTGTCCTACGCGTACGAACCACAAATGCGTAGGCGTACGTTTGCGCGCGTGTGTGTGTACTCTGCGAGCGCCAACGCGTGGCACGTCAAAAGAGAGCCGAATAGAGGGTTTTTATTTCGGAACCGATAACGAAAAAATAAAAACGGCATTGCTACCGGAGACTGGTGCGACTTAATACGTTAAGTAAGTACGTTGTAAGTATCTAATGTATGTAAGGAGAACTTACGCAAGACGCGTATTACGTAAATTACGTGCAGACACACGTACACGATTATCGGCGCGTCGGCCGCGACGGCTCGATCGTCGATGCGAGCACGATCAACGATTGGTGCACACTCGGTGAAACAAACGTGGCGATATAGTAAAATCGCTATAAGTTGCTGTTGTCCCAGGGATAGCCTATTTAATGGATTACACTCAATAAGAACTTGATACTGTCTGAAACAGATTTGTTTCTCCTATTCTTGGGGGAAAAGTATATCGTCCTTGACTGCAGGGTGTCAGTAATTCACGGACAACCTAGAGAAATTCTTGTTGGGGGTTAGAATATGAAGAGCATGAACATCTTAAAACAAGCAGATATTGGGGACGGTAATCGCTACGGGTGTCTAACAATTTGTTATCATATAGGAGAGAGCCTATTTAGTAATTCGCACTCAACGAGAATGCACTCAACACGCTTAATTCGATACTGACTGAAGCTGATTGATACATTTGTTTCTTCAAGTATATTCTTGGGAAACATGTAGATACAGTCCCATAAATATTCGTACCCTCTATGTCTATTCAAGAAATTTGTTTAAATTAAATGGCAGGTTTGATGTTTCCAAGTGTATGTTTGTATAAATATGTTGATGTATATATAAATATATATAAATATATAAATATATAAATATATACATCTATAAACTTATTCATATACATATTTATAATGAAAAATTCATTTAGTCAAATATCAAAACTATTATTTAATTTAGTCAAACTTCTTTAATAGATATAGAGGGTACGAATATTTATAGGACTGATTGTATATGGATCTTCTGAAACCTGAAGAATATCATGACAGTTACTTCTTTGACTGCAGGGTGTCGATACTCCGCAGTCATCCTGGAGAAATTCTTGTTGGGGGACGGAACATTAAGGACCTCAACGCCCCCAAACGGCAGACATCGCAGCTCCGTAGCTAAACGCCAACTACCGTGCAACTACTGCTACTAATCAGTTTGCACCCAACAAGAGTACCTCTTAAAAAACCGCCTGACCGAATTGAATCGCTATACTTTGTTTCATTGAGTATGGGAAACGTTAGTCCCGCGCGACCGTCGAACAAGCGGGCGAAACAGTTTCGACGCGAGTCGCATCATTTCGAGGTAGAGCTGTTTCACGAACGTCTTTTTTATTGCCACGAACTTATGTGTGTCCGTTTCATTTTATACCACTTTTTTACCATTTATAGAACTCGTCGGACGAAGCGACCTTTTTGTATTTCCGTCACTTCTATGACCGCGATCCTCCCTCGGAATCGTGTAACTTCCGTGGAATCAGTCGCGACGCGCGACCACCCTGTACGTGTTCGTGTACGTGGGCTCAATTTGGGGGTTCTTAGCTCGTAACTACGTAGTCGCGACATGTTTACGTAGAGATACTCCCGGGACGTACGATTCAATCGGGCGCGAGTTAATTCCGATCGAGTTGCAAACACCGAGGCGAATGGCGAGCCAAGGAGAGAGACACGACTTCGGCGAAAACGAAATCAAACGGCTTTCCTCTGTTGACACGGCATGCGTGGAGGCGATCTCGCGAGGGTCATGGAATATTGTCTTTCACGTTTACGTCGAGCACAGAGTGTTTCGAGGATGGCTTGGGCGAGCGAGTCCTGAACAGAAGATCTCAAACTGTGAGTCTTAAAAGTAAAATCTCCACTTGTTGAAAAAGCTGGCGGTTTTGAGTCAGAATTTTTTCCAGTACTAATTTAGGATGTACCGAGTGTTTCTAGTTTTTAATAGCTGAAACATCTAACTAAAAATTCGGAAATTTGAAGTGACGAAAATTTTTGATTTTGAATTTGTTCCTCGAGACCTAATCCAGACCTGACCTATGTAATTCCATCTTACCGATTAAAATATGCTACATTCGGAATATTTCCGACAGTATGACATTAATGCTACATGTATCGAACTCCAAATGATTTCCTGAGATGTATAGCAGAATAGAGACAAATATACACACGTATACATGTAGACTCCTTTGAAGAATTCAGTTCCATGTACAGAAGTCGTTATACCAAGTTTAGTCATAGAGTCAAAAACCATAATTTCTTTAGAAGTAATGGAATAACACATTCACGTAATCGCAATTGTAAAAGTATGGTGCAATCTATTGACGTCACTAAACGCATTTATCTCGTGCACGAGTCTATACATGCACACATCCATAGATACACAATTTTATACACATCCATAGATACCAAATTTCATCATGGTCTAACAACTCACTTCCGTGTTACAAAGGTAATTCGAAGTCAGAACATCGCAAAACATCAAGAAATACAAAAAAAAAGTCAACAGATATGAAATCTAAATGAATTACAATAGTTTCTCTCTGTTCACGTTTAAACAATTAGTTTTATCCGTCTTTCAACCCTGAAAGCCGTTTTCCCAGCTTCCGTATACAAAAACTCGTACCGTCAATGTCGACGATCTGCAGTTTATCAAAGTAACAAACATGAAACTCCGCGAGAAATCGTAAATGTGGTTAATGGCACAAAAGTAAAACGAGTCATCGAGATCCTCGACTCGGGACTCGCTGGCTGTTTGAAGCCAGCCCTGAATCGCTTAGTAGCAACACGCAAACGCTCGTGTGCCATAGTCCTAAATGTCCTCGTCGGAAGCGGCGGAAAGGGTACAGGCGGGAAGAGCGAGAACGAGACGAAACGCTCGAAATGAAAACCGCAACCTCTCGAATCCTGGAGTGTTCCGATCCAATCGTTCCCGCGCAACTGTGCCGTTCTTCGAATCGCTCGGCACGAGAAGACGTAACCAGGTGGCCCTGTTTCCGTTGATACGAAGTCCCCTCGAGAAAGGAACAGCCCTAAATCGCTGCGACGCGACGGTCGCGTTTATTCTCGCGCGTGAATTAATTTCACGTAGACCGTCGGTCGCGGTCCTTCTCGTTAGAGTGGCCCTTCGTCTCCCTCGGGTGGGTGTTCCGTCGGTACGTTTTTGCCGGGTTAATTAACGCCAATTGTATGCCGTTCTACTTCCGTCTTTTGGATAACTCCCATGCACCCTGCTCGCGTTTTTCCGCCTACGTTTGTGACTATAGGGGTATTTTTCACGTACGCGGAGAGTCAGCCCCGCGACGCACACCGACGAGAATCTTCCCGATTTCTCGTCCCGCGAACACACGTGCACACTTACGTCTCTCGTTCTACCCCTTTCTTCGCTCCGCCAAAACCTCACCCCCGACGCTCCCGTCTTCTGTCTTTCTCACATAGCATCTCATCTCCCTTTCTCCCTTAGCCTTCTGTCGTCTCCAGCGCCGGTTGCTGGCTGCAGACTGGGTCGTGGAAGCTTGCCATTCAGGATATCGACCAGCCGACACGCCCAACCCTGTCCTCCCCTCGTCTCTGTCCTCGTGCCACCCCTGGCACTGTTTCGCTCCTTCTCGGTCTCGTCACGGTCTGTTTCCGTCTGTTTCCGTCTCTTCCAGCACTCTCCGCCGGCTCTCTTCTCTGCAATCGCCAAACAGTCCGTTTGCCAGACACTCTTGCTCATTGTGCATTTAATAAGGAGCTTCTTGCCCCGGTACTCCGCGAGAATTCTTTATAAAAGTAGGTAATCTTGCTCGAGGATCTCCTTGCTCGCCATCCCCTTCGAAATATATATATATATATGCGGAACAAGTGGCCGAGGGTAGCTCGTGTTTTGCCGTCCCGTTGGACCTCCATCATCACCCTGGTACACACCCCTCCGCGAGCCTATGGGTCCCGACGACCGACAGAATGACAGAACGCTTCTCGATTAATGGCGCCGTTATCGACACCGACATTCCAGCGCGTGGCTTATTATTTTTTTCGAATATCGGAACCCTTTCCGCGTGAACGAAGGAGAAAGCCTCCTCGTCGACGGGATGAAAGCGGGACGGATGAAATCGATTCGCGTAGGCGCCAGAGGGGTGTTGGAGGAGGAGGGTAGGCGGTGCACCGAGACTCGAATTAACATTCTCGACCCCTCGTTCGTCTCTTCGTTCTGCACGTATTAATGATATAATGTAAGTATCGAGATACTTCCACGTCCGCCCCACCGGAAGCATTATTAATGCGATTTATATAATTGTACATCCGTTATCTACTTGGAGTCTCTACTATAGCGTGAAATGAGAAAAAAAAATGGGAAAGAAAGGAACTAGCGTTTTATCGTTGTGATATATTCTATAGTGTCTACGATGCATCTATTCAACCGTGTATCCGCGTATGCGTTCATACATACCCCACGTGTTTGTACGTGCGTACGTTATATACGTGTGCCTATTGTTTACGTTTGAAATCTACGGAGCCGTGCGTTGAGCATGTGCGCGAGGAACTGGCACGTCCCGTAGGGCGACGAGGATTGAGGGAGGGAGGCTCTACCGTAGCTAACGTCAAACTAGATAGTTAGGCTGAACTAAGCGAATTGTACCTACAATAGAAACAGAACAAGCGTAAACGAGAGGGGTGGGGACCTTTGAACCGTTTCCCCGCGACGAGAACGAATTCGCGAAACCTTCGAGGTGCGCGCGATACGCTGACACGATTAACCGGTGAGATCGAATCCAGTATCCGGTCTAAGTCGCGATCGATCGTCCATTTTCGGAAGCGAAGATTGAGCGCGGAGCACGAAGAAACGCGAACGCGTGGAAACGTTCCAAACGGCTAAGAAATATAATTTTATAGGAGACAAACCCCTCGTGTACATTGTATATTTTAGAGAGTCCATTTGAGAAATGTCCCTCGAGCTCGCACCGTGTCCCCCCAATTGGCAAAGACGAGATATCGCGATTCGCGACAAAAATGTATTCCGAACGTTGACACTTGGAACTGTTTCGACGCCTTCCACTCTTCAAATTCTGAACCGTGACGCATTAAAACCTAGAGAATAATGATTCCTCTTAGCGGTTCGCGACGTTGTCTTATCGAAAAACGATCGTAAGGCTTTTAAGTGCGCGCCAGTTCCTCCGAACCGACCACGGTCAGTTATTATTATTACTATTATTATTATTATTACTATCGTTATGTTTATTATTATTATGATGATTATCATTGATACTATTATACATATATAAAAAGTTTAAGGAATTCGAAAAAATTCACAGCGATCTCTGTCCTCTGGCAGGATGAAGACGACAGTAAAAGAAGATACCCAAGTGAAAAGAAAAAGAGACAATGAAGAAGAATATGAATTCGCGTTATCGGCGGGCACCTACATATTAATATCGCGTAATTATATTACCGGAAAAAAAAATATATATATATAAACGATATCGTTAATTACCAAAGAGCACCATCGACGCGCAGACATCTCGGGATTTAAAGTCGAGAGTGAAAACAAAGGGAAACCGAAAATGAAGTTAAAAAAAACAAAACCGAAATTAAAAAGAAAAGGAACCTATTAATACTATACAAATCGATCATCTTGTAAATACGAGTTTTATACAGAGCGATTGTATCCGTTAAAGAAAAAAAAAATGAAAAGAGAGTACCTACTGCGAAGTAATATATACATATTATATATATACATATATATACATATTATATATATATATAAATATATATACGCAAATGTAGTGCACACGAGAATGTGACTGTTCGCACATATTTAGATAAATCACTTTTAAAGTATAGGGGAAAATAAAAAAAAACAAACAAAATAAAGTAGACTGGAGAGGCACGTCGGGGGACCGAAGTGAGTTTACACGTACGTTCGTTCGGTAGCGAGTGTGTTTGAGCCGGAATAACGCTGAACGAGGAAGAAAGGGAAACAATATTAACGGATATTCGATTGTCGTGGGAAAGCGTAGTGGATGATTTGGCGCGCGGCGAGCGACGAGTATTTTCCAAAGTCGACGAGAATCGGTCGAGAAATATGAAAACGGGAAAACGTAGACGACGGTGGCTCCGACGCAGTTTCATTCTCGTCCGCGAATCGTCGAAGCGAGTTTGCGAACGATTGCGCATAGTTCCGAACACCGGATAGTCGTGTTAACGCGTTGACTGCCATGTCACCCGGTATTTCGGTGAAGATCATATTTTATCGTATCACTAATGACAGTAGTCCCTGTTTCTGTCAAGATATGGAAAGGACTAATAAATTGATGACTATTATAAAAATGATAGATATGATTTATTGAGAACATTTTTTTTTTTCAACACACTGATTGCCACGTCACTCTAAGTTAAAGTTTCACCCATCCGAATAGAAGTAAAATGAAGTATTTTTTAAAATATCGTGGGAAAGTAATAAAGTATTTGATAATAATTGGCCGAGTTTATTGAGGAAAAAGTTATTTTATATTTACGAGATAAGAGCTTTCATAACTTCGCGGTATGATGAAGATAAAAAAAATCTAATACACTTAGATATATTGTTATGTTTTTAAAGTCTTCCATAATCATTATTTATTGCGATCTCATATTTAACTTTCTCTCACCTTTGTAAAAATAGTGTTCTATACTGCGATAGTCCAGTCGTTTTTGACTGCAATTTACTAAGATGATGTGGAAATGATTTTATCAAATTATTTTTTTTCATACATCTACTACAAATTGCCCTACAATCATGAATACATTGGAAGTTAATATATTGGATAATAAAAACACAGATTCCTGGTAGACAGCTATCATCTATTCATAAATCATCATCAGACCTTTTTCTGTGCTTGATAAAGAATTTTATTACAGTGTTCAAGTTTTGTTAACTTTTCAAAATTTTTCATGAATCATGGTACTTTAATTGTAATTATGATTATTATGTAATTATGTAATGTGAGTAATATCATATATACAAATATATATAATCATCATTATAATTATTATCGAGTCATAATCAATTATCAATTTAAGAATGAATAATTATCAATTTAATTATAATTCAATTATAAGAATATCAATCATAGTGTATATGATACTTGAAATGTAAACCGCTTCTTGACTAGTAATTTTTTCTGCTCGAGAGAATTCATTAAATTCCCCTAATTATCATATATTGAAAGAGATTACGATTGTATCACCAGATACTGAGTACATATGGGATAGCATGATCGAATCATGTCTATGGTTTCAATAAATTACACTTGCTCTGCGTCCAGAAATCTGAGATCGAATTAGACTCGCAAATTTAAAGTGGCAGTTAACGTGTTAGCGGCGAAAGAAATCTTCGACTCTGCGCGATGCACAGTGGTCAAAAATCCCAAAAAGCTGGCCACGGTCTCATTGAATCTAATTTATATATTTATTATATGAAACGGAATGTGTTTCGCAATGAAAATACTATTTTAAATTATTGAATTAGAGTAAACTATTCGCAATTCCTTTTTTCTTAATTAATGCTTTAATAGAAATCAATTGGAGTATAACATTTGAATCTTCAGAAATTTATTACTTTGGGCTAAATAATAATCTCAAAATCCACATGAATTACAATGAACAATAGGTCTGAATATTTCATAACATTCTGATTATTATCTAATATTTATGATTATTTACATTCGTCGACATAATTCTCCACTTAATATCTCAGAAGCAGGATTATCCATCTCATTCACCTGAAAGAGAACCATTTCAATAAAATAAAAATTTGTTTAGACATAAATATTAACATTAAAACCCTCAAATTCGATAGTAAGTAGTACACAATTTCACGCTATTGTTAACAAAGGATTCTAAAGAAGGCACTCTTCGCCAAAAATTATGGGAATTGCGATCACTGTGCAGCAACCTGAATCTTCAAAAAGCAATCGAAAGTTTGAAAGATGCGTAATTGATCAAAACCGAAGCATCTCGACCGCCCGAAGCGTCGATCGCTCATGGATGTCGGACATCTACGAGTTTTCTTTCCTGGCATAGAGAGTCCAGAATATCGATTTAGGGCGACCGTTTCGTATAGAAAGTTTCGGTGATCGAGAAAACACAGGAAAATGTTCCTATCGCGCGCGACATATTTTGTTTTCAAACGCCGATCATCGATCGCGAGGAGTTCAGATCCAGACTCGTGGCGATCGTCGTCGGATCATCGAGCATTGTTGGGCGAAACGTAATCCATGCTTACCATTCTACCAAGCAATAGGTAATCGTGACAAAACGTATGATTGATAATCAAACACGATTAACTCCGAGATTATTACAAAAATTACCGACCGATGATCGCAGATTACGAGTGCGAACAACGATTACGAAAACGATCGCGAAGTAATCGGTGCTCAACTCTATTCGAGCAGAGTAAACGAGCCACAGGCGTGCACACGAAAAGACCATGTGAGTTCAAATCGCGTTGTAACGAAAACTGCCAACTTCATATTGCAATATACGTTTTAGTCAATCGTGGTGATACACGGACAAAATAGCTCGGCGAAAAAGATTGAGAACGAAAATCGAGGTGACGTGGGGCGAAGAGGAAAGCGAGGGGAAAGCTAGGGGAACATAAATCTGCCTCGAGGGTTTGGGTCGAAAATACCAAGGATTTTTCGGTCCGACGATCGATCGATTTAACAGGAGAATTCGAGCTCGTGGCAACATCTCTCCCGTTGTATTTTCGTTGCACGCTGTTAAATTCAACGACAAAACTGATTCGCAGTCTCTGCACACCGTGCCGCGTACCATGGGGAGCTGGAAAGAATATATCAGCGGATGGAATTCGGGTAGAACTGATAACAATGACATAGTCACGTCGCTAACCATGCGCATCCTTCGCCGAGGCATGTTATTCACCGAAATGATCGTCATTAAAAAGGAAAACCACATTACGAGATCAAATATCAAGTGTCCTTCGTGATTTTTCTTCACAGACAAAAATTTTCTTAATTTCTGTTTAACTTTAGAAATGTTTTAGGTATGTTTTAAAGTACATTTGGTAACTTTTTCTATTCATTTCCCTATAGCATGCTTTCGCTCGCGTTTACTACCAGTGGGAATTATAGATGTTGCAATTGAAATTTTTGTTTACCTTATTAACGTGTTTTCTAAGGATATAAACTAAACTGCAGCCAAAAAGTTGAAAATTGAATTTTTCGGGAGTGTTTGGAGACAAAGTATCAATTTTCACCATTTTTGTGCAACTTTTTGGAATAAAAAACATACTTTTAACAATGGTATCATTCCATATTTTTAGTTCATATCTAAGGCATTTAAATAAAGTAGATGTATATAACAGGTGAAAACAATCGGTCAATTAGTTTTTGAGTTATCACAAAGATTTCTATGTGAAATGAATTCAAGAAATTACCAAATATGTTTTAAGACATACCTAAAATATTTTCAAAGTTGTGAGAACATTACATAAATTCTTCTCCATAAAAAAAATATCCCAAGAAACATTTAATACTAGGACTCGTAATGATGTTTCCTCCCTTAAATGACGAAGATGGGAAACACGCATAAGGGGCAATAGGGAGGTTACGACGCCCAATAGGCTACTAATATTCTATTCAGCTCGTTGATGGTACATGTTTTATGCATACGCTTTGCTCCAGACGAAACGCACGCGCAAGTTCGATAATATTTTGCCAAGCGCAACGAAAATTTCGGTGAATTCGGTGTTGCTGTGCCTCCAGACAAACACGCGTTCAATCGCTTCCAAAGATGGGCAAAGTTCTTATCTAAATACATATTTTCAAGGAATTCGTTGAACGAAAATTGAAATTGAAATTATAGAATGAAATACTTCACAATGAAAAAATTAAAAATTGGGTGTCAGATGGTGCTGTGTGCTTATACCATATTTAAATTAAAATACATGATTTCCCGAAAACACAAGAAATTATTATTAAAGGTTTTCATTTTATGTTCTAAACTATCTTCTGAATACAAAGAAAAATATTTTCTGGATCTATAAATGAAGAAACAGTATGTATAGCGTAACAGAGGAACATGAGCAACAAATAGATAATCTAGAGAAATAAACAAACTTATATCCTTGATAACTTTTTAATATGTTAAGTATTAAATATTATAAAAGGTAATAGTATGCATTGACATTAGAAGAAGATATGGTTCGTATGCCCAATAACGTAAAATATATATTCTTGTTCCTCGCATAGAAGGAGTTGGGAATACACGTGGTAAGAAATTTGACTGTAATGAAATTGTCTTACCATCGAGGCTCAAAAATGTTTTAACTATTAATATTGTAAATATTAATCCATAGGTTACGTTCTAACGAAGATGTAAATTTCTTTTTTCCTGTAAATTATCTATTTATCGAGCTATTAGATTCCTTTATCATATTTAACACGTTACTTTATTTATGAATAAACGAAGATATCTTTTTTGTATTTTGGAGGTTCCCACCAGTTAAAATCAAAACCGTTTAACAATAATAATTACTTGTTAAGAAATTGGGAGACCACGTGGTGTAAAGTTTCAGCTGTTCCATCGAATGAACGTAGCGAATAAATTGCTATACGTTTGTTCTATTTATTACCCATTTGTTCCAATACAATTTTGCCCATCTCTGGTCGCGGACCGTATTTTGTAATCTCAGTCCCGTTCCCTTACCCTTTGCTAGACGGAAGAACGATTTTTATCCCGTCCCCCGCTCAAAATGAAAGACAAACGGTGCCGAGTTACAAAATTCGAAAATCGAGCATGTCTAGCTGCACACGCACGCACGCACGCACGCACGCACGCGGACACACACACACACACACACACACGCGCGCGCGCGCGCGCGCGCACACACGCACGCACGCACGCACGGATACACTTTTACCCAAAAACCAGACGACTACCCTTGAAGTTTCATTCATTTCGCGGGATAGAAAGATCGAGAAAGACCAGTGCCAAACGTTACGCGCTTCTAAATAGACACATTTGGGCCACGAAACTGAAACCACTTCGATAGCTTCGGAACGAATAATTTTAATGAATAATCGTCATTCATCAGCGTTCGAGATACAGAAAGACTTATATTTATTAGTTAGCCTGTAAAAGTAATTAAAGAATTAAACTCTTTTAGCATTATGAATCAATTTTAATAAATTATAGAAGATTTTATAGACCATTATTTCTTACTAGCAATTTTTATTCATTATGGTAGATTTTATCCATTAACTACGAAAGTACTCCGTGGTATTATCTAGAGGATTGATTTGAATTATATCTATAAATATGTATTATATATTTATATTAATATTAATAAAATATGTTTGAACATATATTTATATAAATAAGTCAAACCAATTTATAAGAAATGGTTAACTATAACGGTTAACTGTAATCGCCTAAAGAATTTATTCAAGTGCTTCGGGTTGGTATTATTCTACCTATTCTTAAAAATTGAACAGTGTTTTCTAGACATACATTGTTATATGCTTTTACATATTTTAGAAATGGATTGAATTGCAAGAATTAAAAGCGTTCAACTCTTTATTACTTGCACAGACTAACCAACGAGTATAAATTCTTGAATAAACAAGCATGAGATCGTGTTATTTTAATACAGAATGATTACTGTGCCTCGTCCTTATATATTACAGAAAAGTATAAATTATCTACTTTAATTTAATTTTGACTATTTATATTTCATTATACGACACAGATCTCGTTCGCAAGTGTTTAACAGGTTGAGATGTCCTTATCCTCAACATTTGTTCAAATTATCATGTGAAAACAAGAACCACATGCTTCAACGATTATTATTTCACAATATTCGCAATGAAATTAATGTTATACAAAAGTTCGTGCTAAGATTTATCCATGGCAAGCGTTTAAAAACTAGCTCTCGACCTGTTAATTGTATTTTACCACTTCTTGAATTACTCTGTTGATCGTTTCATATTTTTGTTGTATTACATCTGAAGAGGACCATACAACCTCGGGGTCGGAACGTCCTCTTATTACAGAATTAAATAAACTCAACCATATTTACTCGATAATACCAAATAATATAAAATCATCCCTCGCCAAGTTTACTTTGTATATTCGCACGAGCAAAAGGAAGAAGTAAATCTCTGACTAAATTCGATAAAAATCGACCTAGATATGAATTATATATGCTCAGAAAATATCGTATAACTTACGATTTAGAAAATTTCCAAATAATAAGTAACGACTTGCGCGACTGTTTGTTATCAATCAAGTACAAGTTACGTTTCGACCCGGAGAGGTGACTCGTCCTCTTCGGAGGAAATACCATTGCAAATGTTTGCTACGAATGAAAATATGTAATCGACTGATCGATGACAAAGCAGGCACGTTATATTTCTTAATGCGTCGCGGGATGTACTAAAAAGGGTGTTTAAAACGAAACTTCCCGAAACAATAGAATAAAGTAAATAAATTAAAGAAATTCACTTAAGTAAAGAAACTATAAAATGTGTAGATGTGTTATTGCGGTATATTTCAAGATTTTAAGGCTATCTCCAAGTGTTTATTTCGTTTTTTTTTTTATGAAAATAGTTTCGCTCCCTGTAACGTAAGTTTGTAGATAATATCGAACCAATTTCAATCGTAGCGATTAATACGATCGTTTGAAGATCTTTAATAATTTCAACCGATGATTGTATCGAAATGTACAGACATCTCGCACGATAATAATAAACAGGAGAAGAAAATGTGCTCGGCTTCTGTTTAGCGTTTGCGACAATTTTATTAGTTCGTTGTACGGTCTCCCAGTTAAAGCTACAAGTTTCGCCTTAAAAAAAAACAAAAAAAAAACAAAAAAACCAATGAAGTGGTTCCAGTTACGAGCCTCACCCTATAGATCAGTGATGATAAATCTATAGCAGGCGTGCCAACTCTCGTTACACGAGACAAGTTTCACTGGCACGCGGCAAGTTTTGTAGTAAAATTGTATCTTATCAAATTTTGTCTTTATTTCTTTTAAACTTAAGTGTCTTTATGTTGAAAAACTGTATTATATTTTTCTGAAATTAAACAATGTGAAATATACTGAAACATGGAAATCAATATAACGCGCCGAGATGTATGCATGTTTGTCCGATTCTCCTAATTTTTATCGATTAAACGACGTTTGATTTGTCATCACTGTTGTAGATCGTTAAGATATCGTTAGCAGGTAAAGCAAACGTACACAGTGCAGCAAGAAGGTAACGAGTTTGAGAGGAAACGCAACGGAACAATGTTTAGGATGATATATTTTTTTATATGTTTCCTTCAAACGAATCACTACGAACTAACTACAGTGCTTGCAACGTTCGTTATAAGTTTTCTAGAAGCTTGGAAAATTTATTTGTCTTAACCTCTTCAGGGGCGAATATTATGTAATCTGTTTGAAATAAAAAGAGAATTCAAGATTAATTTGTTCATTTTTTTATCATAAAAACAATTATGCTGTATTTTTGCCAGCCGTTAGTAGTAATAATTAATTTAATATACAGATTCAACACCTTAAAATGAATAAAAAATAGTACTAAAATAGAATTAACGTAAAATAAATAGGTCTTATATGAATAATATTACTAACGAGCATTAACCTTTGAAACTTTCCAAACGTGAATGAAAATGTGTGACGATGACTGTATGTAACATAACGATAAGACAATACGTTTGTATTGTTAAAATTACACAATTGACGAAAATACAGCTTAAATGCTTTTATAGGCAAAAAATAAACAAATTCTAATGCATTTTCACCTACAAATGCTAAAAACAGAAAAACACCCCAATTCGTTTATTCGAAATAATGCTGACCCAAGATATGTATAAATTTTAAGGCAAAAAAGAAATCGATTTTCTGATACTCTCCTAAGCGCATGTACCCTCTTAATTCTTTCCTATGTTTCTTTCGAGAGAAATCGAGAACAAAATGGGAAGGGGTTACGATAGATCGGCGAGAGTGATCTTCGTTCTACGAGTAGCAAGAAATGGGCAAACGAACAAACAACAAAAAGTAATACACGACCAGGTTATGATTCGGTCCTCATTTGCGATTTGCGCTGTGAAAACTGTTTTTTGTAATATCCGAATAAAACGCATGGCAGACGAGATCGTATAAATATCAGCTGAATTATCATTGATCATGCCATAGAATCCTCATAATCGCAACTAAACGCGGTTCAGGTCGAAATGAATCGAATTCAATCTAGAGATGATTGATTTCTGTAAAACAAAAACGATCTGACTCACGCTGAACGCATTATTTGGGAATATATAAAATAACAAATAAAATAAAAAAAATATTGAAAAATTAGAGAAGTAGCACATTGAAATGTAGAAGCTCTAAAAATGTATTTTTATCACAAAAAGAAAAATGAAATTCACAAATTGTAGGAGGCTGGATAAATTAAACCTTCTTGTTTAAATTAAACAATTCGTTTCAAAATCAGGCATGCAAGTATTAATTTTAAACAAAATGATTTTCTAAAAAATGAATCGAGAATCGAGCACCCCAAATTTGATTGAAGAGTAGAGAAATTCTATGCTATCTCGGCGCTCATCTAATATCAGAAAAGTGTTTTCTTGCTTCGAAGAAACAAACGAATCGTGGATTAACCAAGCATTCTACGAATACATAGAAAAAAACATTCCAAAATATGCCGTCGATGCTTTGAATTCTGCTTCTCGCGTTGCTCGCGTGTTATTCGATTGCGATCCCCGCTTTCTTTAATTTCATCAGATATTAATCAGCTTGAGCTCTTTACTCGACCGCTGACCAGACATTAACAACGACGTGAATTGTGCAAATCGAATGACAGTATCTCTCGACCAGACCAAACTCTCATGTTGGTTTTTTTATTTTTTGAATCGTGAATAAATTCCATAATTTATTGTCTTTGCCACATTTCACATTTGTTTAACTTAATTAAAACGTAGTTAATCTATATCAAGCAATAGCATACAATGCAATCGAATGAGGGTCCAGTAGACACGCGCCTACTTACGACCTACTTAATTCGATACAACTTGCACCCATAAACCAATTAATTCTCAATTGATAAGGTGAATGAAATCCAAACGTATTTCATTGTTTATAAGAGTCATTTGTATAAAAGTTTGCGTAGTCTATTTGCAATCTACCGAGGCTTCAAGGCAAATCGAAAAAGAGACCAATTGCCAACGAATGTTCAGTCGAATAACTATGTAATGACAGTGTTTCAATGAATTCTAATAATTATAGATTCATAAGAAATGAAATACAGTCAGGCTTCTAGTCGAACAAAATAAGTAGGCTGTTTAATTTTAATCGATCCAAATAGCTATTGTCAAAGGTATCAATAGAGTTATAAAATGTTTCAGACCAAAGTTGAAGGGCTCCAAGAACACTATACGGAATATTTATAAATCGTTTATATGCTGAACGTATTTTCAAATAAGAAACACAATTAGAATTCCAACATTTGTTACTGTTTCTTAAACAACTAAATTTTCATTCCTAATTTCACTAATTAATCTAAATAATTGTCAAGTAAATAGACTATGATTTGATATATGAAACAGAGAAAATTGCGTAACAACTACTTCACCGAATTAACATTAAAAAAGGGAAAATGTTAAATAGACCTTCCCTAATGCAACCAATCAGGAGCGCGATAATTGTAATAATTAGACATCTCTTCATTTCAAAGAAAGGAGCTTTAAGATTTTGTTTTTAATAGAACACAAATGATTACATGTGAACGTGAAAAATAATGTCGTTTAACGATTCATCTACTGAGATCAATTTATAGGCTTTTTAATCCCAGTGTTAACCTTCAGAAATTTATTCACTGGATTTTTATAAGCAGATTTAACTGTACCTAGTAAGAATATGCAGGAATCAATGCCAGCCTAGATTACCATATACTAACGTAGAAAATTTTTTCTAAATGAAACTGTAATAAACAACATCAGATTACCAACCAGTGATATTAATAACAATCAAATACCGTACTCTGTATCAGTTGAGAATTAATTTTAATTAGAGCCGTTCCGTCGTACGCCGTGCTTCACTTTCGTCCACTGTAGCTAGCATTTCGTTTTCTCTATGCATAGCTACGCGTTGGCTCCCGCCATTTAATGAAAACACACTGCGCGACAGTTATCGAATTCATAGTCGACGAACAAGAAACTGGCATCCAGCTAGCGTACTCCGAAGCGAAAGGATACGATTGCACTACGATACATTGTAAATAAACCAGATAGAAAATTGGGTGAGTGAGCGTGTGAGAAAAAAAAGCGTGAAAGGGTATGAAACATCGGGGAAGAGTCAGCATGGCTGCGAGTGTTTACATTATCTTAATTAATTTGTTAAGTCGGAATTAGAGAATTGCTCGCGCCGACTGGCGAGAAAAGCGACGTAACGACGTGACAGAAGCGTGTCTTCGTGCTTGTCTCGATTAGCTAACGAAAAAGGGACGATAGAATGAAACGGGACTTAAAAAGAAAGAGGCGAATAAAAGACGTGAAAGAAAAAATATGAAGTAAAATAAAACAGAGGCTCTCCTAGTTACTTGCTCATTGAAATAATATTCTAAATAACGTTCGTAACGAAACAAAAAGTCTAGATGCGCATCAGTATAATGAGAAATAATTTTACGTACAAATAAGAAAGGATCGCACGCAGGTGACACGCGCGCGCCATTTCTTTCGTGCCGCAGCGACATGCACTTCCGGTGGGTGATCCATATCGATCCGAATCCGCGGAACACTCGACGCTTGATACTACTACACGAGAATCGTAAAACAGAGAATTTTATCGGCATTTTAAAGTTACCAAATATTGTTATCGAGAAAAAAAAAGAATAGAAAGAAAAACCGAAACGATCCTTCCCATTCCTTGATCCTTTTTAACGATGTATCGATGCGTAAGCTTTTTAGCAAGTCGTAAAATGATAGAATACAGTGGAACCTCTTATTTGATCGGGACATATAGGTAAGCCGACTAATCTTGATAGAAATTACCAAGAATTCTTTCGCAAAATTGTTATTCCACGCGTGTCCATTCACGAATACGTGTTGTTCTCTTTATTTAATATATTTGTATTTTTAATTTTCTGCGTTTAACCCACTATTACATGAATTTCATTTCAGCTTTCATACAAGAAATTGTATCTTGATTACTTATGTACTCGTGAGTTAATTAACGCTCCAGTCGACCGATAAGTGAATCGATTAGACCTTCCCACGTCATGCGCAAATTTTGTATCGAGCACGTTATGCAATAGGGGGTTAGAAGTGTCTCATTTCTTAAACATTTTGACGCTTTTGAAACCAGAAAGTGTCGTTTCAAATGTGTTGATCGTACACTGCCGCGGTGCGTCATTTTTGTATACGGAGTGTACCGAAAAATATTCGTCACAGCTTTCAGAGATGAATCTATGTACCTAAATCAATGGAAAGCCAGTAAAAAACCAGTCACAAAATTCTTTTTCTATTCCTATACATTCTATTCGTAAATGATTCGTAAAGTTTAAGAGGCACAGTGTGTTCCAAACTAGCCGTTTTTTTTCACAAACGATTAAAGTTTTAAAGTGGAGTGCTTACCCCACTTTTTCTTCTGTTACTGGAAACGTTAATGTTGTCAACAAACAAAAACTCTACATCCCATATTGCGTTTAAGGAAGAACACTACCTCTAGAGTCAACAGAAATGCTGGCATTTGGGTAATTTTTCTATCGATACCAAATGTCTAATATAAAAGCTTCGTGAGCGCATTAAAAGTATTACTTTTTTATATACGGAATATTCTACTTTCATGAGTGGCGGATTCTCCTGATCCTAACAGTTATATTAAAATAATTTTTAAACTGTAACTGCAAATGCAACTTCAAAAAAAAAACATGATTTTATATAAATAAGATAAACAACTCTTGAAGTTTCACTAAAAAATTTTACAGGAATAACAAAATAATTTAAACAAATGTAATGATAATTAATATGAACAAAATACAAAAAAATTCTTTTTATTTTTGTATTTTGTTCATATTAATTATCATTAAATTTGTTAAATTATCAAGGTCATGAAATTAAATTTCTATTTCTACATATTCTATTCGAATAAACGCGATATGAATGTTTATTCGAATAGAATATGTAAAAATAGAAATTTAATTTCGTGACCTTGATATATAAAAACTTTCCCACGATCGAGACGCCGAGATTCATGTTTAAGATCCATGGCGAATATTCGTTTTACACCCTGTACAGCATCGCTTCTAATTATTCAACTAGCAGTAAATTTTAACTTTATTCCAGTCGTCTTATACTTGTTCGACAACCTTATTCCCGAAAGACGAGTATATTTTTTAGTACTCCCGTACCACGAAAATATAAAACAATGCGAAATCTATTCAAAGTTTATTTAAAGACTGTTGACTAGAACACCAATGTCCATACTTCTTAACATGGATTTATGTATCTATTGCTCATTAAAATTTACAATAACAAATAATCTTACAATCCTGAACAAACATTTGTCTGAAAGCATTACACTGTAGTATTAGATATACTTTTTATAACGACTATAAGTAGAGTCCCTCAAGAATGATTAATGTTGATGCTACTTGGTGAGTATTAATAATATTTTGTCGTTTCAGTTACTATTAATAAGTCCATCAATTGTATAATAGAATCGATCCTGTCTAATTGTAACTGCCGACTTGAGTAAATACGAGTGGCAACGCCAAGACAGAGAGATAGGCGAAATTTAATCGCTATTTACTTGTCTCTGGTATGCCAAGTTCTTTGAAAGGGTCGATTTCTATTATTCTATATCGACTTCCTTATAAATATGGAACGACGCGCTAACAGATCCACGATACGGTGAGAATAATTGGACGACAATTACAAAGGGAACCATCGCGACATTTAAAGAAGATTGACTGTATTACTTCGGAATATTACTTTTTAAAAATTTAATCCTTCTTTTGTAGCATACGAAATTCAAGAAATACGAAAAGCGACCGTACGAAACTTGTAGAACATAGGAGGGTGGCCGCCGCTCGGTGTGAGACGCGAAGCGCGGACCGCGAACTCGCGAATCTTCTCGCCTAACGACGCGACTTTTGAGAACCGCGGCCGCGGATAGCAACCGTGCGATATAAATTGAAGGCTCGTAGAGGCATTCGGCCTATTTGCCATTCCGGGAAAGAGGACGAGGTAAGACCATCGGCCGCTCTCGGAATTCGGCTTAGGGACTCTGGCAGGACAGTTCGGCGATAATTTCTGGACGTCTGCTGGAAAAGGGAGAGGACAGGAGTATGTTCCTGGTCGCCTATTGAATAGGCCTTATTCGACAAGGAAAGTTTGGCGATAATACCTGGACGCCTGTCGAATGGGAGAGAACAGAGCTACTCGTGGACATCCCGGTTAGAGCTAGGGGGAGGTTATTCCTGGACGACCGTTCGTTTTTGGAGAGTTCGGCAATAATACCTGGACGCCAATTACGAGCGTGAGAGTACAGAATGATTCTTCCATTTCAAAGATTGAAAATTGTAAAATATTGTAAAATGAAGAATTGTATTATGTTCTTTAGTATAATTCCGTTCATTCGGAATTCCTGTTACAATTATCCATTCCTAATCCTCTGTATAACCATGTTCCTCACAATAAACCTTTGTGTGTCCAGAATCTTATTCCTTGAATCCTTAACCATGGCTACACCTTTAAGAAATAGTATCGTTCATGCAGTCTATATTCTTTACTCGAAAATAGAAACTCAATTAAACGGAAAATTACGAATGAAAAATTCCGATTAACTGAGGTTCCACTGTGATTCATAATAAAAATTCACTCGAAAATATGTGTAATTGTCTTCCGTTAAATACGAAAGAAATATACGTGACGGTGTTGAAATTAGTAGATTATTCTTGTGATCTACTTTCGTTGATCATGAACAAAAATGGCGTGCGCGTGCCTGTTAACCCCGTTAATCCATGCGTCCATAAAGGATCACGATTTCTATGCATTAACAAAGGAAGTTCAGTAATTAATAGACGTCGAAAAATTTGAATTTTTACCGAAATGAAGTACATGGGTGCTTAATCACAGTCCTCCTTTCCATTTTGGGTTAACAAATTGTTTTAGGGGTATAAACGACCCATCGAAATATACTGATTATTTATACTTTTGTTAATATCTCTGAAACTATAAGAAATATAGACAAAATTTTAAGTATAAAATTTTATGGTTTTTAACATTTTATGATTCTGTAGTAAGAAGTTAACAAAATTTATTTTTATGGATATTTCTCCCACCATAAAATCAAGAGTTATGATTTTTTCAAATTTTGGTCAAAAATTACGGCCGATCGGGCACACAGTACAAGGAAACATACCTATATTGCACAATAACTCGAATTTGATAATAAATGGAATAAAATTGGTTAGACAAAAATTGTATAGTATGAAAACGTCCACAATTTTTGTGCAGCTATTGGTAGAAATGTTTATGGAGAGGGAAATATTACTAAATATAAGTTTTCTTTCAATTTCTTATAAATATTTTATGATTTCAGAGATACTAGAAAGAATATAAATAACCAGACTTATTTCGAAGTGGTGTTTCTATCCTTAACACCGTTTTTGGGTTAGAATGGAAAAGAGTACAGTAATCAAGTTTCCATAAACTTTATTTCTGCATAAATTCGAATGTTTGGCATGTATCAATTGCCGAATTTCCCTTGTAAGGTCGATCGCTGCGAGCTGTACATTTTACAGTGAGCATGTATGGCATGCAAGCAATTACAAGCTTATAATCAAGAAACAAATGATGCATTATGCAAATGATGCGTTACATACACTGAGTATAACACAAGAGAATATCACGTCGTTGAATGATCGACACACATAAATGAAACTATTAATACGTGATACGACATTATGTAAAAGTTTTTATTGCGCGAGTAAAATTCTGTTATGGGTGAAAATGTGTATCTAATAAATAATAAATCTCGTCCTTTTCTTCGTGCATCGAACACGCTACCGATCAAAACGGAACTTTTTACGCGTGATTCGATCCGAATCACGTGGTTTCATCCACGATGATCATTCACATTTCGTCTACTAAAAGTATTGTTCACTTTCCGGCTACTTTTGGATTTCAAAACGATTAAAAATGCCTTTCCTTCTGCGAAATACACAATGTTTGAGGAAAAACTATTTGAACGAGACTTACATCGTTAGAAATGGCGTCACACGCCCTCTGCGATCACGTGATCGTATAATCGACTGTACCGACCGTAGTTAACTACACAGGTACCTAAGTAAGTAATCCTACTGGTAGATAGCGATATTGTCAAAACCTTATCGCACTTTCTGTTACCTTAAAAATATTTGCGTAGCTATGTTTGAATATAATCCCATAGACACGAGTAATTACACAGGTGACATTGCCGGTAAAATTTGTGGATACTGCAGAGCAAGTCATGTAACAAATTTAGTTCAGGTTCAGGTAATCGACATGAGATGGCATCAATAGCGAAATTAAAGCGCTAGCTTCGATACACATGCGATAGTGAAAGCTATGTAGGCTATGTATCCATTTCCGTACAATCGTAGGTTAGGTTATATGTATATTAGGGACGGCTTATTTTACTTGAAATCACTGTCGAATTTTTATTCTAATTATATAGCCATATTATTTAAAATAAAAAAAGAGAGATTGGAACTTTTTTTACTAATACTAATGTAATTGTGTAGATCTTGTATAGATCTGTCGCTATATTTGGGTTACAAAGAACTGAAACGACTGGGAACAGTGAGAACTGAACGGATCGTGTAAAAGGACCTAGTTTTCCGAACTGAAATGAAACGATAACGGAAACTGAAACTGAACTGAGACCAGATATGACCGTCTAAAACGACGGCATTATGTTGTCACATAATATGTTTATACATAAGAAAAACTGACAGTTAGACTGAAACTAAAACTGAACTGAGAACAAATATGACCATCGAAAAGGACCTTAAAACTGAGGAAAAGGGTGGGCTGAAAAATGTTAAAAGACACATTATTCTTTATTTTATTTTATTTTTATTAATATGTATTAGGATGAACCAAAAGTTTTTGCGTTTTTTACATTGTTTCAATTTGTACAATTTGTTGAAATCATTAAAATTACTTTATATGGAAGTGTTATATGTATATCATTTTGTAGCTTTTAAAAAGCTCTTTCATATTTAATTATTAGTTACATTAGTAATTGATCATTTTAGTAAAATCACGGAAAATTTTGAGATTCAAGTACTTTTACGTCATTATTGAAAGCCAGAGTTTGAAGCTATAGCTTCAACTAGTTCATTTCGATTTCATATCTTTTTCTACTTTCTTGTATTTTTTTTATGGGGATCGTCTATTTTTCAATAATAACTCCTTGATTCCTCCACTTTTTCATGTACTTGGCGTATTTTTTTTACTTTTTTGAAGTTTTTTATCGGATTAACACTTTATGAATTTCTTCTTGCGAGCAAATGAAATTGTTTTAAGGGTGCGCAGAAGCCAGAGCGAAACTCCGAGTTGACTTCAACGACAGTTGCGGAAAAAGTAGGAAACTCCGGGACAAGGACAGAGAGGGCGATACAACAATTGCAGGAGAGACGAGGACAGGGCGATTAGGCTAGCATGATTTTTTTTGGAAGATATTGAAGCAAAGAAGCAATATTTTGTAATAATTCTGGTTTTAATATATTCGTTATACTTTGGCGGATGCGACTCCAAGGCCTGATTTTGCAATTTCGGCCTTAAAAGTTTATAAACAATTAAAGTATGTTTGTTATCGTCATTTTATTGTTTATTTTTTACCCTTAAGGGTGCGCAGGAAACCCAGCAAAACTCCGAGTTGACTTCAGCGACAGTTGCGGAAAAAGTAGGAAGCTCTGGGACAGGGATAGATAGATCCTTGTCTTTCCAATGATGCTGTGACAGAGAGGGAGATACAACAATCGGAGGAGAGGCAAAGACAGAATGATGTCAAACATTTGTAATTTTCCAAACAATTATTGTA
>NC_071977.1:17847266-17875455 GCF_026283585.1 Hylaeus volcanicus
ACTAACAGTAGTATTCCGGAGAATACACACGCCAGAGAAAGAGAAAATAATTACACACATTCTGTCCTCTTTACGCTTGGATTCTGTGCTATCGATGACTATTTCTTCAGAACAACTTGCACGCACAGAATCACTATCCATTTTCAAACTTTCAAACCTTCCTTCATGTGACTGTCACGATAAAACGAAATAAACTTACGACCAAACATAAAAATCGTTGTAAAGACTTACTCACCTACAGCAAGTAGGTATTCCGGCATGATATGTTACGTTAAAAAATTAATTTTAACCTTAAAATATGCGTAAGGTAATATATAATATGCAGTATATAGTACACAATATCCAAAAAGTATATTTCTGATAGAAAATTGAAATGAAAAAAAAAATACATCAATCGGGATTCGTACCCGGGGGTCAAGCAGCGTTACAACCTAATACTTTACCAATCCATTCAACGAACCTTGCTAAATGCTTTTATTGTACATCGGAAACAAACACCCATTCTGAAAAAAGCCAAAATGGTTTTGCAGTACTACATGCGTACTACGACCCCCATAGGGTGTCGTTGCAAAAGCGATTGCAACATCCGTGCCTTCCCTTTGTTAGTGTGCTTTCTCTTATGTAATTACGTATATTCAAAAATAATGTTCATAAATGTTTTACCTTTTTTATTATACAATATTTTTTATATTGCATACTATCATTACATTTCACAAATAACAATTAGTACTTTATTATGTTCGTACCATATTACAAATATCATATCAGTTGTTTATTATTTACTACTTTGAAATTATCGTAACAGACTATTCTGTATCAATTAATTGCAATGCAGTATAAACAACCTTAACATATACATGACGTTTCTTAACAATATAATATTGAATACATATACATATGCAAAAGTAAAATATATAAGCTCGGACGCTTCGTACTCTTAGTACGGTACTGAACCATGCTGAAAGGCATTTTTAGATTATCGGCACACCAGCAGCAGGAGAGCGACACCAGCGCTGTGGTGTGCTGTGGTGGAGAGCGTGAAACTCAAGCCATTGTGCAAGCGCATCAGTCTTCTCGATTTCGTAACGACAACACCATTGTAATTTTATGAGGCGAGGAAGCGACCTTTCCGGCTGATTTTTTTTTTAAACTGTTCCTTATAAAATACTGTTGCGGGGACAGTTACACATTTTGCAATTTCGCTTTTGAAACTTGCTAAAAATACGTTCAAAGACAAGAAATTTTTTTTTTCAATTTTTTCCAAAAACGCTTGACGAGACGATAGATTTACTTCCCCTGATTACGAAATGCATAATTATGATATGTTTTTTTCATTATTGTGCCTGAAAAACGGGAAAAACTATCTAGTAGTTCACCTACTTTCCGTTGGTGACGCCAGTTTGTCTCCTGCGCACCCTTAAGTCCTCCACTTTTTCATGTACTTGGCGTAATTTTTTTACTTTTTTGAAGTTTTTTATAGGGATATAAATCTACTTCTTAAAGTAGGAATACAATGGTATTACTTAAAATTTGTTTTCAAGAAACGTGGAGCCACGCGATACTAGTTAGGAGGTTGGAAAATCGGAGAACATGTGTTGTTATATTGGTTTCCCTAGCAACACTTGATTTTGTTTATTTCAATTCCCAACGGTATAAATGATTACATCTAATAAAATCCCTAATTGATAGATTAGTGTTATTTCACAAGAGCCTGAAAATCATGGAACATAAACCCTATCCGTCCGTAAAGAGCTAATATCACTCAATTACTATTTAAGAGTAAACAAATAGTTTGAATAGTGCAATGGCTATTTGTACTTGATACCTCACTTAACATATTTTATCCTTAAATGTTTGAATCTTTTATTATCTTCAAAAAAATAATATACATCTTCCTAATATAGAGAATAATTACATAACGTAAATAATAAACAGAAATATAAATAGGAAAAGTATTCAGAAATATTGGTCGTACAGAGCAAAACTAACATAAAATAATTAATAGTATACAAATGAGACATAATTTCAATTAAAAATTTATAAATAAACATCAATGATTATTACAGGTATGTATTGTATGTTTAAGCACTGTACTATCCCAAGAACAAGAAAATAATTTATCTTTGTACCATGAAAGCCCACGAACAAAATCAGTGTGATCTTCATTTTTATACACTGATGAGAAATTGTTTTTTATGTCAAGTACTTGCACAAGGGTGTCATCGCAGCAACCAGCTAATTCTTCTGATCTAAGGTATAATACAATAGTATATATAGTGTTTTTGCACTGTTTATGTATCAATATTTGTTTAATTTATATTTTTTATTGATTTATTCATATTACCTTTCTGGATTTGGATTGAATAAGAGTTTTTGTACTGATCTAGGAAATATACATGCTTCCTGTAATACTGGAGCATGTGGTTTTCTAACATCAAGTAACGAAACATCCCCATTATCGGAACCTATTGCTATAATATGGTCTAAAATGGAATTCCAATTTACAGCTGTCAAGCCAACATCTTTTTTTAGAATACCTTAAAAAGAAAATGAAATATATTTTAATTATGTAAATAATGATAATTAATAATTATATAAACACTAGGCAATATATTATTGCCTATTTATAATTATATTACTGTACTTTAGTACATACTTAGTGCTGGTTTTGCCTGTCTTATATCCCACATTAAGGCTTCACAATCTAATGATGTTGAGACAAATATTGAATTACTCCTAGGTTGTACATCAATGGAAGTAACTGCATTTTGATGAGCATAATGATACGAATGCATTGCAATTAATTCTGCTATATTCCATACCTTTATGCTACAAGATAATTAAGTTCTATATTGGATAGTTTAAATGTTTTTATTAATACAAAGCATTTTAAATAACTTACCATGAATCCAAGTCACCCGTAACTAAATGTTCGTTATCATGAAATACAGAAAGAGTTACAAGACTGCTATCATGTAAACAAGCATATCCTAAACTTTGTATTTCCTGTAAATGTGTATCAGGGACTTCTGCTAAACAGAGTACTTGCAAGCCTCCAGTGTCTTCAGAAATTACAAATTTATTATGTTCCAAAAAAGCACCATCGCAAACGCCACTTTCTAATTTTGTAGCAACAAAAGCCTTGTCTATATCAAAATCTGAAAAATCATTGTAATACCTGACAGTACCACTCCAATACCGATCTGCCATATTACTACCTCCAAGAATGGCACTTCTTTCTGTAAATAAATAAACACGGTAACGTTTCCACGTGTAAATTGAAGTATATGAAGAGTATAAAAGGTTTAACCTATGTAATGTTACCATTATAAATCAAAATAAATTGCAAATGTTTATCAGTAACAGGTGGTCTATCAGCTGCTGTCATATTCCTATAAACATTGGAATTTAAATTGGGATCTCTCAAACTCTCCATGATATTTGAATCTTTTTTTAGCAGTATTTGCTCAAACACGTCAAAAAATACAAATTTGAAACAGACCATAAAATAGAGAATAACATAGACATGTATTTCCCTAAATTCTACTAGAATGCTGGATAGCGTCATGAACGGCAAAAATCGGTACTAAACGAATGAGAAGGAAACCTGTTGTTATTTGAAAACCAGTTTGTCGTTGTTTGGAAATTGTTTATATGATATATGAAACTATTTAGAAAAATATTCTATTTCATATTATTACAATGCAAATATTGTTGCGCTTTACACAATTTTTCCGATGTTTCTCTTTTTTTTACCAACTAGCAAATACAAAATTATGGAAATGTACGCCTGCGTCGACTGCAAAGATTTAGTAACGGCCTCTAATGTCTGAGATACATGAAGACTGTATAAGCCTGTATAAGACTGTAACACCTTGGACGGGGTGGTTCGGGAGGTGATTTCAAACAACTTTTTCCTTAGCGAAAATGTTGTCCGGGACTTCGTTGAGGAGATATTAACGGAAAACACTGACCAATCAGAGCGCGTGTATACTGTTGGAGCGGCCGTGGTAGCGTATGAGCGCGGCCGCCTATCGTGTAGCTTACGCTCAACCGGTATACTCGCGCTCTGATTGATCGGGGTTTTCGCTTAATATCTCCTTATCGAAGCCTCGGACAACATTTTCGCTAAGGAAAAAGTTGTTTGAAATCACCTCCTGAACCACCCCTTTCAATGTGTTACAACATTTTTGGGACACTCTGTATATATGTCATATGTGTATATATTATATGCATATATGACGTATATATATATCGTAGACTGTGCTCACTTGCGCCGCGAGTGGTAGAAATATTCATAACTTCAAGCTCGGGATTTTGATAACACTTCTACACTACACAGTTATGAACTCCTTATGGGTGCGCAGGACCCAGAGCACAGAGATGGGCAAAACCCTAGACTTCGAATGAATCTGAAGTTTGCCGATATGTTTGTCTCTTTTCCTTCCTTGGAAAATGTTCTAAAGAAGGAAACGAGACAAACATATCGGCAAACTTCAGATTTATACAAAGTCTAGGGTTTTGCCCATCTCTGGCTTAGAATCGGTCCTAGTATGAAAGTACAGGTGAACGGGAACATGAAGTATTCCGACAAGAGTTTCGCCTCTGGAAAATTATTCTGTGGTTTGACTCCTTGAAAAAAACTACGATTGTTCTAATCTATTTTTGTCTCTTATCAAAGGTATCCAAGTTATTTATCTTGAATGTATCATCTGGTATACCAACTAGCAAATAGGAAACTAGCGAGAAAGAAAATTCGCAAGTTCCCTCTGGTGGTTTAGCGAGGAAACGGAGAGCATAGATCTCTTACGATTCTACCTTTCGCATCGCGTGTCTTTTACCTTGGCGTGCAAAGTTTTGGGATGTGCAGAAGTAGCGAACATGATTACCGCGGTAACGTCTGTCCGTGACGTAACGGCTATACTCCTGATAATTTCCGTCGTGACGCATGCGTATTTGATTCAGAACAAAAATCAGAATTAGTCCAACGGAATCCCGGAAAGTAGCGAGTGCGAGAGACACGGCGGTGCCGCTTTACAAAATCACAACGAGCGTTAATTAACCTGTCAAGACGTGGTCTCGTAGCGTTATTCACGCACTCGAAAGGTGTTGCGGCTAATCGTCCGTGGGATTCGGTCGACTGCCAAGCAGAATGGTGAAGCCAGAGCAAGTTTTAATTATCGAACCGGAAAGCGAACTACGGTTCATGGGTACGCTCAAAACGACGAATCATCCTTTAGTGCGCATTTTCTTCGGATCTTTTCGCTCCATTCCTCTATTTCCCTTTTGAGTTTCTCTCGATCCGTGACAGGGCAGGGACATTGTTAGTTCGTTATCACGAGCTGCACACGGTGCGCTACGTTGTCAAGATGACGTAAGGTTTACTTCGTTCGCCAATTTTCTTGAATTCTCACTTGCCACTAAATAGGATTATATACAATGATCTAGTGAACATCGTCGGCCTCCTCGATCGTATGGTCGTATCTAATCCCATTCATTGTACGTCATTCGCTGCCAAAGCTAAGTACAGTCACGATTGAATTCTCACTCTCTCCCCTCTTACTCCCTTGTTCCACTACAAGATATACAGACACATATTCAACGAGTTGTATCGTATACATTTAATTTTCGTATGTACACGAATATGCTTGTGACGCGTGTTACCTTTTCTCTGTTTTTATCTTTTCGAGAATTTTTTACGAAATATATACTTTTTAAATCGTGTCCACGACGAATGTTGCATGTCGGTACTTGTTTGAACGTCAGAGAACACCTCTTTATTGTTTTTTGCAAGGTTTTTTATAGTTTACTATTTGTGCAATGACAATTTACTAGAGATTATATAAGAAAAGTTTCCACTGCATATTCAGCATGGGTTAAATATTATTTAATCTGAGTAATTTGTCATATTTGAGTGCCTTAAACAGTATATGGCTACAAAGAAAGTAAACAGTTTCATTTGTAACTATAAGATATATTTTCTTATGTATACAAGTATTTATGTTTATGGTTTATTTTTTCTATTGCACTTTATCTTATGTTATTCAATTTTCAATTTATAAGAGTATTATATCATGACATTTATCATGTTCATGTCATAAGCTAAGTATTTAGATCATATATATTGTTTTGATTGAACAAATGAAAGATAGAACTAATCAAGTTAATATAAATGAATTGTATACTGTATTACAGGCCCGTTCACAGGAACGTCAGTCACATCTTATATATCATTAACTAATCCAACGAATGACAAAGTTTACTTTAAAATCAAAACAACTGCTCCAAAGAGGTACTGTGTACGTCCAAATTGTGGACACATCAAGCCAAAGAAAACCACTCAAATAGCTGGTTAGTTTAAAACATTAAATCTACTATAGTCTTATAGTTTATAGTTGATTTGTAAAAGTTAGTAATGCAAATCTGTGAAGACTTTCTTATAGACAGGAACTGTTGATACATTAAGTATTCTATTTTTTAGTGTCACTTCAGCCATTTGATTTTGACCCAGCAGAAAAAAATAAACATAAATTTATGGTGCAAGCTGTAATAGTTCCAGATGACGATGATGAAGATAGTGTTGGTGTGGTACGTAAAAGCTTGAGAATTGCACTTGTCACATGATTAAGATTTTTCATTACCAGCTTTTCTGTAGTTATTTCTTTTAATCTTAACCTTTTACCAATTGTGATTTTCAATTTTATTTTAAAGTGGAGTGACCTAAATCCGGAGCAGGTAATGGAATCTAAATTAAAATGTGTATTTGAAAATCCTATAACTTATCCTATGCCAGCTAAACCTACTGCACCTAAATCAGAAGTAAACACAAATAATGGCAAAAATAAAGGAGTTGGTGATTCTGTAAAGTCATCGCCAAAGGTAACAATTAGTATGCAATTTGTGCTGTTTATTTTTAATGATTGATCGATTATATAACTAATGTTATAATATTGCTACTTAATTAGGTTCTTGGAGAAGTGGAAGAGAAATTATTAAAAGCAGCACAAGAAGTCAATCAGCTTAGGGTAGAAGAGAGCACTCTTAGGCAGGAAAACCTTCAATTAAAGGTAACAAATTAAGGAATTTATAGATTAGATGATTATAATATATAAAATAAAAAAATATATTTAACGAGAATATATATATATAGTAATAAATACATAGAGAAATACTTTGTATTTATAGGAGGACTTATTGAAATTAAAAAACGCGGCATTGGGTAATGATGCTACCTTAGCTGCAGCTAGAGGTTTGACTTCGCAAAACATTAGCCAATTAGTCCCAAACTCTACCAACGTCCTCGTTGCCGTCGCCATTGCCATGGTCATAGTGGGATACTTATTGGGAAAAATGTTCTGAGCAGCCATTACTCTACCGCATAACTTGGCACATCCTCTCTTCCCCTGTGTTTCTTAGCCTGCTCCCCCTGCTATTAGTCGCGTGCGGAAAGATTTCTTCTGAAGATATACATCTTTCCAATTCATATCAACTCTAGTTTGACTCTAGTCTTCTGTATGGTACAAACCAATTAAAACTTCCGGGTGTAAGCTGTGTCCTGTGGATAAGATACCTTGATGCTTTGTCAACATTCTAGGCAGCTTCTTCAGGAGTCAATTAGTGCTACAAGTAGCTGCAATACTGCTGAAATGTCAGGAGTATTTTATTTCAGGAATACGGCTTATACCCGGAAGTCTCGGTTAGTATTAATCCTGAGGAACCGGGCCGTGAAAGCCACAAATATCTTATCTTTCCAATTCCTTGAGGAGCAATCTCCTCATGCGCGAGTTGGACAGACATATATCTTGAGAAGTAAACTTTCTACACCCGGCTTATACCATATACCACTTACTGATCGCAAAGGTCAAAATCAGTCATCGTATTACGCGGTTGTTCATGATAAATACTATAAACGTGAACAGGTAGTGGTTTAAAATAATAGAATATTCGCTGCAAGAGTGTGCTTATACTTTAGTAAAGCGGCAGAACATTAAATCCTTTTTTAAGAAATAAATCATTCACGCTGCAGTATGGGTGTAGAAATTTACGATGAATCTTGTTATCGTTATTCATTGCGTGACTTTACTCATTTAAATAACAAATCGTGCATTATAATGAATCGTTAATCATTCAGTTTACATTTTTCTGTTTTCCTATTTCTTATAAAAGGATTTTCGCTTTACAAACTTGCTTGCGGCTGTGTCTTTGAAACCATGTTGCCACTAAGTAAATTATGTACGGAATTACGAAATTAATTAAAATATAACTCTTACGAATCTTTTCATAAAAAAAGAACAAAAAACAAAGATGAATTTTTGATTTGACATTCTAAAACGTAATTAACAATCACAACAATATAAGATTGTACATAATGTATCCAATTTAAGATAATGTATTAATATCTAACGTATAGTTAAGAGGGGGAGGGGGGGGGTCTGGCTGATTAGTAGTGGTTCGTGACTCAGAAATTGGATACGCTGGCTCTATCCATCAGCAATGATTTATGATATATGATTATGATATAAGGAACATGATATAAGGAATTTAATGCATTAAATTTTTTGACGCTTCAGTGTAATTTTTATTTCTTTATGTTTGTCTTATAAAAATTTAAAATAAAGATATCTCAGATGTCACACAGCGGAAGTCTTATATTTTGTACCTTTCTGACATTAATCACGTTTAACTAACCGAAGTGGTGCATGGTATATATGGATACCGCTTGAAAATTCATCGATTACGAGACCGTTCAAATTTGATCAATGTGTATGCATAGGGGCAAGCAGTTTGTAGATTGTCACGTCATAGTTATTATGCATACATAAACATTCATATATCTGTGCCTTAGAAATAGAGGCAGCAATATAACTTACTCGTGCTTCACTGACGTTTCATTGTTCTGATATTTCCTCACCCTGTATGCCTTCTCTGGCTCCTTTCGATAATAAAAAAAGGAAAATTAAGTTACCGTAGTATACACAAATGTGAGCTATCATTAAAACGTCAAATGTAAAAAAATGTGTAAACATTTCTCGTTTACAAATTGTACTGTTTATCATTCCGAAGTTATTTATATATTTGAATACACGTATTGAATATCGATTTTATATCGTTAGATATGTTTCATCATTCTTCGAGGTTCTGATCGAGGTGTATCGAGTTCTCTTTAAATGTTGTATTTTACAATCGTATTTCAAAGTGAATGTCCAATAAGTTATCAGTATCTAGTAGAATGATGATCCTCGTACAATGTTGCGTGATACGAACGTCGCATAACGCATCCATTTTTTTCCCGCGATTAAAGTTATTAAAGCATTTCATCGTTTTACATATCTTTACTAATTATAAAGTGTATCCGATTGGAATCTCTCCATATCGCGTGTTTGTAAAATAAATAAACTGAACGAATAACTGTGCTATGTATGTCTAAGGTGCAAGTATAAATTGCTTCTTTTCGTGTGATTACGAGAGGCACGTTAGGGAAATGGTTTGAGAATTCTTCGGTAGATAAATATAGAACTTCTCAAGCAAAGAAACTTCCTAGGTTCCTATTAAAAGTTCGCCAATAAAGCAAGCATTAAAACGAAATTATTTCGTCCACCAATAGATTCTAGCGAGATTTTTTCACGCAATTATATTCCCTTACCATTCGAATTCTTTCATCATTGGAAAGTGTCTCTACATTATTATACATTACAAATGCTCCGAAGAGAAATGTAATTATTTAGGATTAAATATCGTTCACGCAGTTCACAAAACGGAATGAAGAGATTGCCATTATGTAAATAAAAAACAGGAACAAACAAAGAAGTATGATTAAATATACAAAAGTTGTAGAGGGGTCGCAGTTATATGAATACTATAATGAAAACGTATTAGCAAATGCATTACAAAATAATTGTTCTAAATATGTATATGTATATATATTGTATATGTATATGCATATATATGTGCATGTATATACATGTAGTATTCAACTTTCTTACTACATACGTGAAATAAAAATTGCGGAACAACGTTAACACGGAGTGATACCTGTACTTTAAATATCATCAATCAATTACTACGAAGGTTACTCGCCATCGCATAATATTAGACCGACGTAAATATAGCCACCAATCGATTGGATGTTGCGAGATAAATTTACCGATGAATTTTCAACTTTTCATTCCTGAAAAATGAATACGCGAATCAAAGTAGTGTAGGTCAACTTATAATCAGACTACCTTCTCCGGTGCATATGCACTCGCGCACTTTCTCTCTGCGTGGCTGTAAAGTGGGTCAGACAGGGATATCCCGTGGAACGAAGAAGAGTACCAATTGTTGTATCCATAATCATTTATCTATGCGATTTGTCTCAAACATGTATTCCTCATACAATAATACTTTAGCAAAACTCAAAATTTCGAGTAAATTAAATGTTATATATTTATAATCATTACAAGCTATACATATACGTTTCCTCTTCAGTATGTAATTTCTTATAATAACGAAGATTGGTAAATGATAGGAGTTAGAGAAATTATAATATTTATGATCACTTAAAATTAATATTAAATATATATTACGTAGGTGGAAAACAAAGCTTACGTGTGGCTAATTACATAAGTATATTAACATTATATTAGTTTTAAAATCGTTATTATTATTAAAGATAATTATATATTGAAGATTTCACTCGAGAATGTTACGCATAGCTTGTACAGGTTATAAATATGTCGAATGTATTTTTACAAAGAAGATGACATTTTAATCAGTACCTCGAATAATTTTTGTTTGTAGGCCATAATTTAGTGATATAAATAAATATTCTTGATATTCATAAGAAGTAATTGATATCAATTTTTAGATAAAGGACTCGCGCGTGAAAATATCTAACATTCGTATTTCTATTCTTCATCATCCCCTTCATGCGTCACGTAGAGGCTAATAATATTTTCTTCCTTGAAACCATCGAGTGCATCTATAAGACGCCCAACAAGGGTAATCTATCATACGATTCTAAATAGCAAAAGGTGCGCACCCTGATACATCGTATCCGGGGAAGTATGGATATTTATAATTGAATAACAATCGTAGGGATTACTTGACTACCCAAAAGAAAAACATGTGTAATTACTCATGTCCCGTTCAACCATTAAATTAATTATACTTGGCGAACAAAATGGCCGTAATTATTGACGACAATTGTTTATTTTTTACTCACAAATTTTGTTCCGCATGAATTGAAAAAAACATCGAGTTTCTTATTTGTGAATAGTATCAGTAAACACCGAAGCTTAATTCAATAAGAATTTTAATTTATTTAAGAATAAAAAGAATCAGCGAATGATTATTTAAATTTGTTATGTTCCTTGTTCAAATGTTTGTACGATGTTTAAATTTGAATGTTAAATATTTCGATTCCTCGCCGGAAAATAGAACAAGTATTTTTTACAAAGTATGTCGTGGAAATGGTATATGGAAGTGAGGAGAAATTAATTTGAGAAAGTATTTATTAACAAAATTGTTTGAATAGTACAGGGAGTAATAGGGATAACAAAATGATAGTTAAAGTAGTTATGAAGTAAAAGACTATAAACATATTAATCGATGATAATTAATTGATTCATTTGTAAATTATCAGTATTCATTACATGTACGATTATACATTGTGTGGCTTCATTGAATTTGAATTGAAGTATTATTATTTAGAATAATATTAATTTATACGAATAATAATGCTTGTATTGATTACCTCCCTTTTTAATTTAATAAGAAATAATGAAGCACAAAATAATAATTTTTGTACCTACTACCTGATTCTTTAATTTAAGTTTTCGAATCGTACAAGCATCAATTCTAATTTCATTTAAGAAATAGTGCTCATACATGATGAATTCACACAATGTATTATCGTACAAGTCAATTTCCTGTTCTATTTTGTGACAGACAAACCTTAATGTAATGCGTATATATTTTTTTATTTCATAACAATATCGAGTATCATTTCATTTGTCCCTACTACTTCCCGCACCTTCCAAGCAATTTTGTTAAAAAAATATTCTCTCAAACTAAATTTCCTCTCACTTTCATATTGCGACATTTCCTCGACCATAATTCTCAGGAAAAATTTCTTCCTACATATTTACCCCAGGGAAACCGAAATATTTCTATCGCTCCCTCTCTATTACCGCTTGCGCTCGGCAAGTGTCTTTGCCGATAAACATTGTCTTCTAAATAACGAAGTTTCTTCTCACTCCTACGTTCGACATTTACTCGACATGGTTCTCGGACAAAATACTTTTCATTCATTAATACATAGAGGATCGCGAAACGTTTAGGCGGAGAACGTTGCGATAAATCGACCGCATTAGGGGGTGGCCGTGAACGGATGTTTTCATTCCCAGATAAAATTCAGTTCTTTCACAGACACGTGACTGGGTTCGACGAAGCTCGTCGAACGATACTCGTACCGAGACGTTCGACTGCGAACTAAAGTCGGATAGAAGTTGGTCAGGTAGTGGTGGTGCGGATAAATCAGGATCGGGGAAGAGGAAGGGTTGGGATGGCTGAGAGTGGAGCGGCGGATACAGCGCAGAGCAGCCTGATCAGGGTGGCGGCGGCAGTAGCGACTGGCTATTGATTTCAAGGGCTTCCTTAACCCCCCGCTTTGCCGCCGAGTGCCCGACGGCTTCAGGTCACCCCAAAGGGCTCCTGGTGCCCGCAACTAAAACAATTCCATACGTTTGCCCCCGTTACCGAGGCCCACCTATCCGACGCGTTTCGACTCGCAACCCTGACTTCCTAAACACGCAACTCATTAAACCGTTTCACCCCCTACCCGCTCGTCGAGCACAGGTCCCTTCGATTCGCCAATTGAAATTTTCCAGGCGTGCATACTAAATTCGAAAACACTGCGCATAGATACGGGCGCGAAGCATCGATCAACCTATATCCGTTCGGAATCTTTGAGCGATCGTTTGGATGATTCGTTTGGAAGATTCAAGCTAGATCGGTGGAAGAGTGTAAGGGAGTGCTTAGATTCGATTGGGGGGTTGGATAGGGGGAGACGAAGTCGTTTGTTGGATAGAAGAAACCTTCGACAGGGGTTTCTTCGAAATTTCGCGGTTAAGTGGCCGTCCCGAGGCTCGGCGGTGCGATGATCGAGGGGTAGAGCAGAGTAAGGGTTGCGGCACACTAGCGCGTTGGCGTTTCGCTACAAGGGGTTTCGGCGGTGTCTTCGAAGAACGGGAATCCTGAATCAAAGATTTGCGAAATTCTCATCTACAGTGGGTGTAGAAAGTATTCGTACATCGATCAATTTCCAAAAAAACTATGTAAAATTGTAATTTATTAACTTATTTTTTATAAACAATGACATTCTATTAGGTTGTCCCGAAAGTTTCTTTCGTGAGTTACACTCAATTATTTTATGTGGACGTATTTATATAAATAGACAATCTAATTTCATAGATATTCATGTTGTAACAATAATGGAGCAAAATGAATCGTGCACAATTCAGTAATGTAACATAAAACATAAAATATTGTGCATGTATTACTTATTAATAAAGCGAAAGAAACTTTTGGGACAACCTAATACATATTCCCGGACATCTGTAGAATAGATAGAGTAAAAAAAATAGCTATTTCTGTAAGTTGTGAAATTAACAAAAAAAAAAAACAAAACAATTAATCAGTAGAAATATTGAAGTAATAAGTATTCGCATAACTGTTTAATTTTTAAAACTTCGTTAAAAAACAAGATATTTACATTAATTTACAAGTATATAATACTTCCTTCGTGGGATTTCCTTTTGATTTCATAATTATTGTAACTCTTCTAAGCATTAAATTAACTAAATTATTAGTTATTCGAGTAAGCAAAGTTTACTATAATCTGCCAATTAACTAACATTTTGTTTTATTAGTTTGTACCCTCTTTGGTGTTCGATATTTACACTAAGACAATATATTATAACATTTTCTCAATTATTGTAGGTTCATATTTTGTTTAATATCACTATTTACCGAAAAGGATTCGGACAGTGAGATCGAAACGTTTAATAAAGCAGAGTTAAATGCTTATACCAGATTACATTTTGATTTTATTTGGGATTACATGCTACCAACGAGTGTACTTCATCTACAGAATCTACAGAATTTTGAAAAGATAATCAATTTTTGATGCTTTATTTATTTAATCAAAATTGAAATCTCAATTACACGATAAAATTGTAATACATCGTTTTGGGAGATTTTAACAAACGTTAAACGTTTTCTTCTTTCGAGGTTTGTAATCATTTTTAGAATTTTATAAAAAAAAGAGCTATAAATGCAAACGAAAGTTATAAATATGAGTTATAATTTTAAGAAAAGAAACGAATAGATAAAGTACAGGAACATAATGCGAGAAAGAGTCAGATAAACTAAATTAAATTGAACTTGTATTAACGATGTGCCATTATTTTTGTACAACTCCATTTGTGTGATAAAATAAAAATATAATTTTGAAATCAGGAGTTGATCGACTTTTCCTAGAGATAAAAATCGCTACTAACCCTCGGTTAAAGTGTTAAATCGCTTCCAAATTAATCATACTATATTTCATCCCTCAGGGGCTGTAGGTATGTTTGATTGCAGCTACAGTACGGGTATCTAAGCAAATGAAAAGTAATTTTAAGCAAGAATTGAATGAATGTGAAATACGAACAAGTGCAAGACTGGAACATAAGGTGTAACAATCAAGTTATATGACTTTGCTCCCTTATAAATAAAACTCACGTCGGTTACTTTATGACTCTGACACCGAGACTCTTACTCTGACCCTGAGAATCTGACTCTGACTCTAACTCTGAAACTCTGAATTAGAAACTCTGACTCGGACCCTGAGTCTCTGGCTCAGATATTGAGACTCTGACTCTTACACTCTGACTCTTTGACTCTGACTGTGACTTTGAGATTCTGACTCAGACGTGAGACTGACGTCAGAAATGACGATGGAACACTGGAATAACAGCTTCAGCGAGGAGCAAGGACGATATCGCGAACGCTGTTGTGTTAGGTGCCTAAGGAATCGAGGTAGGGGTTGTCGAAACGGAGTAGGGGTGGCTGAGGGGAGCCTGGGTAGGGAAGCACCCGTGGTGGTTACGGTACTGCGCGAGTCGGGCCGAGCACAGACGGATCGCAGGGTGAGCCGTTGCTCGGCATACGTCGAACTAGGTGCCCCGCGTTGGGGCGTCTCCTGCCATCGAGCATCGGTGTCGTGCAGTCGATCGGGGGACGACCACCGCCTTCTTCGAGTCCACTGTTAGTCCCGGACCGAGCCGGACTTGGATTGGAACGGAACACGTCCCCGTTTTGGTTCATCTCGGTTGATTCTCCCTTAACGGTGTGTCAGCGCAGACACGGCGACGACGATGAGACAACGACGATGGTACTCGTGGTAGCGCGACCACAGTGCGTCGTGGCCAGTGCGGGCGTCGGCATCGTCGTCGGTTGTGCACGCGATCGGACGAGCAAGGAGATGGTGTCCCCGGATCGTACCGAGGAGAAAAGTGACTTGGTTGCTAACGCTATTATTGCCGTCAGTGCCGCGTCCGCGTACAACGTCCACGACGTCGTCGTAGCCGCTGCCGTCGCCGTCACCGTCGTCATCGTCACCGCCACCGCCACCGCTGCCGTTACTATCGCTGCCGTCACCACCGCCACCACCACCGTCAACGCTGCCGCGACTGCCACAGCCAGTCCCGCCACACCTGATACTGCCGTTTTCGATGCCACGGGCATGACCACTCTTCTCGCTGTCAATCAGGCTTCCAGCTCGACACGCCGTACGGTCTAACCCGCCTTCCAAGGGGTGAGTGAGTTTTCTACATTTTAATAACGTTGGACGGCCCAACCCCATCGAGTTCGGCCCCGATCTATTCCTCCGCGCTCGTCTTCGTCGCAAGGGGGGTGCGAAATGCTTTCGCTGAAGAATAGCGCGAGAAAGAGGGACATAGTAGAAACGGTATGCGGATGAAAGAGAGATCGAGGAAGAAAGGGTGAGAGAGCGACGGAGACGGCGCTAAATGCTATACGTACCAAAGAGGGCGGGAGGGGAATGGCGAAGGAAGCGTAAAGGACAGGAAGACGTGCGAACCCTCGCGAAAGAATCATCTTCGTTCTTTGGTGTTGCGTGCATTCTGCAGAAGAAAAAAGGCATTCCGTGACGCGCGGTATTGGGTCAGAGACGGTATGGGTCGTTGACGATATTACTCGACGATGTACATGCATTCTGGTCAACCCAGTGCGCGCTACCGTTTGATCCGAGGGAGGGTTCTTTTCTGTAGACGCGACGAATCCGATCGGAATATAGGATTTCTCGTTTCCATTCTACGCGATCGTCGTGCCCCGGCGACTCGACTCCACATAACCTCCGTCAATCGATAATACAAGACGACCGCACTCGCGGCGCTCGACAAGATCGGCCTAGGAACGAACACGGCCCCCGCGTTCCTGGGTCGAGCGAATACCATCGACGAACCTCGCTTGATACCACCAGTGCGACTCGGTTTCGTCGACGATCGCGCGATTTCGAACCTCGAGCGGATCTATACGCTGACGAGGCTGGCGAATCTGAGCCCTGTTCCGGCCGTTTCGTTGGGTGGCGAACGCTGTATGCACACTTCAACCCTTTTGCCACTCCGCACGGTTTTGCACAGAGATAGGCAGAATTCCATTCGGTTAAGGGAGTGCTCCTTTTTTTGAATCAGTTTTAAGACAGTTTTAATGACTTTTTTGAAGATGAAGTATTTGACTTACACTTTTGAAATTTTTGTACGTTTATTTATATATCTATGTACAAAATTTTGTTAAATTTTTAAGTGTTCTGGTCGATTTGCTTCGAAGTTATGAATAACATTCCATGTCACGTCAAGCTGAAAGATTCTAAAATGTTAACGCAATTGAGTCCGCTTTGGTGGTTCTAATTAATGAAAATTAATTTAAACTAATTTAGTTCTATTCATTTCGAGTTTGGTTATAGCATGATTTAGATAATAAAATATAGACGGAAAATTGACAAAGTGGAATCACGTAAATCACGTATAACACAAAGTAGTAATTTGTAAGATATACAAAATATCACGGCATAGTCAGAGGTGTATTTTATATGTACATAAAATTTAAACTCGACCTGAAATGCGGTTTTTGAGACATTACGTCATTATATTTAGAAAATAGCGTTGAAATTTGTTTGATACACTTTGGTAGAAATATTTTAAGAACCTTTAAATATGTGTTATCTTTCATGGTACTGACAGAACATTTTTACTTCTTTTAATAATTGGACCAACTATCCAATTTCTTTATACTCATTATTAGATACTGTTCACGTAATTGACAGTTCATTTTTACATTCATCACTAAGGTTGTCTCTACATAATAAAATAGTTATTAGACTTTAAGGCATCTTTTGTCTTAATATTGAGTTGAATTTATAATCAGCCATCATGAGACAAATGACTATATGTCATTATGTTCTCCTTATAGTACTACACAAGTCAGATACATTTGGAATATTGATCTGTAGGATTCTGTTAATTTCAATTCTAACTAACGGGGAAGTCCATGAATGTAGAAAAACATTAGATGTGGTTAAGTTAGGATTGAATGTTGATTTTGTAGAAAATAAGGAAAATATCCTAAAAAAAGTATAGAAAGGCAAGTGCAAATATCAAAGAATAGAAAGAAGAGTATTAAGCAAACATTAGGCACCCTTTCAATTATGGGTGCTATGAGTAATGTAATTTGAAAAAATTACACTCTAAACTTAGTGAATATGTCAACGAATAGAAAGAAAAGTGTTTAGAGAAAATTGGGCACCTTTTTAGTGGTGGCTGCTATGCCTCCAGATCTATGATCGATAGAGCCTGGTATGTATCCAGGTTTAGAGTTTAATTTAGCAGATTTCGAGAACGTTTTTAATCGGTTACTGCATCGTGTCCATCCGGTCGAGGGTTCGCGATGCATGACCTGAAACGGACCTTGATAAATTTAGAAGATTTCACTGGTTTCCAATATATGTCGTCGCAGTGGCGCTCGCGGAGCTGTGACGCATACTACATATGTATTCTTGATGGAACGAGTATAGTGATTCTCGTAAACGCAGCGGGGAGCCAAGACGATACAGTCATAAATCGTTTCGGGAACCCGCCTAGAAAGCCTTTTTATATCTGTGCAAATTCGATATGGACTCCCGTGAAGAAGTCCCGTTTTAAAGAGACAAAGACCTCCGATAGTATTCGCTGGGAAATTAAATAATATTTTCAGAAAAGATTTTTCTTTGAAAACATGTAAAAGCAAAGTTCCGCGATAATAAAGTAAAAGTCAACCTAACCCAGATTCAGTAAGCATGAACCCATACGCGAACAAGCGGCTCGACAATGGGGGAAAATCTAACAAGCGGCAAGTTGATACACTGTGCAAAATGGACTTTTTGTATATCTTGTTTCGAGTGGGTTCGTAGAAAGTGCGGCGAGGATATTCTGAATTGTGCGAGCATTAATTGAGACTCTGGTTTGGAAATGTTTTCTAACAATGGAAAGTGTGTCAAATTATAATTGTAGCACCGTTAACAAATATGATGCGAAGAAAATTAGTGTCTGAAAGTAGAAAGGATTTTCCTTGTTGTGCGGTACATTGGTATATTTTGTTTTGATTAAATTAAAATTTGTTCATTTACAGTGTATTTTTCCACATTTACACTTATAATATATAGGAGGAGGAACCAAAGTATACTTCAGTATATTTATACAGTAGGTGTAGAAAGTATTCGTACACTGATCAATTTCTAAAAAAAAACTATGTAAAATTGTAATTTATTAACTTATTTTTGATAAAGAATGACATTCTATATATTCTCGGAAATTTCTAGAATAGATAGAGTAAAAAAAAAATAGCTATTTATGTAAGTTATGAAATTAACAAAAAAAAAACAAAACAATTAATTGGTAGAAATATTGAAGCAATAAGTATTCGCACAACTGTTTAATTTTTAAAACTTCGTTAAAAAACAAGAAATTTACATTAATTTATAAGTATATAATACTTCCTTCGTGGGATTTCCTTTTGATTCCATAATTATTGTAAATCTTCTAAGCATTAAATTAACTAAATTATTAGTTATTCGAAGTGGGATCTTCTTCAATTCCTCTATTAGAACCATTTTTAAAAGTACTTTCCTGGAAATTTGATGTTTTTTAATTCGTACGGAGCAATAAACTAATATGTTTACTTTACAAACTCTACTGTAAATGGTTCGTCATAAGTATCGTACAAATACTTATTGCTTCTATACTTTTACCCTATTTTCGCACCTTTTTTGTTAATTTTACAAATTATATTAATTAGTAAATGTTGTTTGGACTATATCTATCTTAGAGTTTTCCGAGAATATGTAAAATATCATTGATTATAAGAAAAGGAGTTAAGAAATTATAATTTCATAAAAAATTTTTTGGGAAATTGATCGGTGTACGAATACATTCTACACCCACTGTAGTTAACAGGAAGTAATTCACTCGGTAAAAAGTTGCAAAAATCATATTTATATATTAAATTTAAATGTGTTTCATTATTGTTGAATATTATCCTGATATGAAGATATTTGTATAATAGATTACCTCCGCATGTTTTTATCCTTTTTTTTCTATCCTTTTGTGCTTTACTTCAATATTGTTTCCTCCTACATTTACTAAATTTTGCTAGTTTTTAATATTTCCTTATGATGTTATTTATAGAGTGTAATATGTTGAAGAGTATAATCGATTAATATCGTTGAAATATCGAAGATGATTAAAATTCGTATTCAATGAATAAGTCTTCCTGATTAGATGCTCCTAGTGTCAATAGTATATTTACATTTTTTTTATTTTATCAAAAATTACAACGAAAATTAAAAATAATGATAAAAAACGTACCAACTAATCCCAGTTGTCTCTACTGTCTAATACACTGCCAGCAGCAACAAAGAGAAAGGACATACAAGACCTTATTTTTCATTGTTAAAAAATGTCCGAATCAGAGTGACAGTTGTAATCAATGGTAACAATGTAATCACAGTTAATACTCACGTAATTTTAAATATATTTAACTATTAAGGGATTTTCCAAAAGTGGCTTTAGAGTTTTGTTTGATGGACATCTAAACAACATCATCTTTCCACGTTTAATCACAATCAAGTATATTTCCATCTAAAATTTACAAAATCAGATATATATCATATCATTTTCGTTTGATTAACAAACTAAATTCTGAAGCTCCATTCGGGAAGCTCTCTATTACGTTTTTACAGCAGCATTTCATATTCTGCCCATAACCAATTGTCCTTTATTACCTAAAGCTGACCCATAAAGAGTGGGTAACCTGGTAAAACCCACTCGAAACGAGACACACAAAAACTCTATTTCGCAGCATGTATCGACTCATTTCTGGTCGGGGTTTCCCCTCCATTGTCAAGTTAACTGTCCCTACGGTGCAGTATCTTGGCGATTTCACGAACTGGAATATTCGCTGGTCTTTGGTGGTTTATGACACGGCTTCAACCTCGCCCATGTTAATTGGCGAGGATCGATTTTCCTGGAAACGATTACACGGCCGCGGCCTCGCGGTGGTTCGATCGCTGCCACGGGATCCTGTTCTTGTTCAACTCGCAGCAAACGAAGGCGCCAGCTCGCGAAACTTGGTAACGCGGACAAGGCATGATAATCAAGACGGGGCCGAGGCTGGGCGGATATAACGAAGCTTAGAAGCTGCGCAGTTACCATTTGAACCCCATTTGCTTGAGAAACGAGACATAAAGAGGCTCGTTCCTGATTCCACGAGCCAGATGCAACTCAAACGGTGCACAGTGGCGGATTTCGCCGAAATCCTGGCCAAAAGTGAACAAATTTTTATCTCAATTTCACAAATCTACGCATTGCATTTTATTTATAAATGATTAGAGCATCATTATTCGACAATAGCGATTTTCATTGTACTATCCTTTTAGAGATACACGATCTTGAATTTGTCAGTTTTATAATGTCAAGTTTTTAAGCCACAATTCAAAGTAATTTTTGAGTGTAATTTCAAATTATAATCTCTTACTTTCATTATTGGTTGTTGTCAGATATACTCTAAATTAAAATATATTTCGTGTTTATTGTTGTATTTCACTGTTTCAGTTGTGATAACAAAAAATACGGAACCTATGAATTTGTTACCATTTCCTAAGGAAATAGTTACGTATCAAGCGAGATCAAGCGGTCTTTTTGGTCTTAAAATAAGCATTGACGGTTCCCGAAGGCAGGCCTGCTGAGTTTTCCTGCGATAAATTGCGATGTTATGAGTTGTTAATATTTGTTTGTCGACCGCGCGGTCTATGGAGCGGTACACTTATGGTATAGGACCGGACGGGCTTGTGTAATTCTACACTGAAAAAAGCTTGCTGGTCTGATGAGACATGTACAGCACAGGATTAAAAATATGGAGCAGGAAAAATGCATTTTTGTCCATTTACAGATAATGATCGGCACAAAATCTGTTGACCGTCAAACCGGGAATACGGGAGCCCTGATCAACGTTTCGTACGAAATTAGAATTTGTATAGCTGTCTATAAAATGTTTTTTCTTTCTCTTTCAACAGAAATTTTCAGCGACTTCCTTGAAAAATTACACACCCCCATAAGACATTTGTAATGATGTGCACCACTACCACGACACGAACTTAACCGTTATAAAGAAATGAAATTCGTACGAGGAACAGTCAAGCGACAGACGTCACTCAAACTTCGTAGTACTTACATCGATTTTTATAACGGGGTTTCAAATTATTTCGGTTTCGTAGCACAGTTTCGCAGCGACTATAAAGCCAAAACATTTCGTAGTTTTCGACTTTCCCTTAAGATTAAATAATTAAAACATTTTTATATTTGTAAGTACTCTATTATAATTTTAGAGTCATATTATTACAGTCTATGGCGTCAATTCATTGTATATTTGAAATTATTACTTTTGGCCAGGATTTCGGCGAAATCCGCCACTGTGCGGTGGTTCGTGGGATTTTGTTTGTTTCAATTCTAACTGGCGTAAGAGTCTGAGTATGTAGGGATGGCATGATAATATTAGGCGTGGTCGAGATAGGATTACGTACAGTATGGCGGCTCTACATACACTGCGGACCATAACTATAGTACCACATTTTTAATCGTTTCAGGCTTTTGAGTTGGTATGAAATAGAATCGTATGAATTGAACGGGTCAGGACCACCATTCTTGAATTGTTTTTCGTGTGAATACATGTCGAGACAAATGAGGGATGTTCAATTACTAAAAGTCCTAAAAAATGCTCCGGTATATAAAATTAACTTACGTTTTTTAAATTTCATGTTATACTCTCATCATACTATAATCTAGCTTCTTTATTTCATTGTAAAAGTTTAGGGGCCGACTTTCACTTCTGTTTGACAACTTTAGGACCTTTTTTAAGAACTGGATGCACCATCGTGAAACATTCAGATTGAATTTTTTTGCTTTTCAATGAGTTGCTAGCAACTTTTATAATTATTCGCTCAGCACGAGGAATCAGTTTTTTCCTTGCATCGTTGCTTTTGCCATAGTTAGCTGAATTACTTAAAAAGTTGATTACATCTTTTGTAATAGTCAGTGCTATAGTTACGCAAAAATTGAGTCTCACTATTTTGATTGTCGACACGAAGCACTATTTCTCTATAATGTATAAAACAACTCAATTAGCCTAAGTAGTTTCTCTGTAGCATGATTTTTTCTATTACACTTTTATGGTTGAAATAGAGAATTCACTTCTTTTTTTTCACGTACGTATGTCACTATTTTTCGATGGCAGTTATCAGAGAAATACTTGACAATTCCAAAATATGCATCATTGCTGTGTTGCTGTGTCAGTTCGGCGACACATGTTCTAGCGTGACTTTAATTATTCGACAGAGGCTCTAAGGCATAGGTTCCCAACCTTTCTTGCTCCAGCGCCCCCTTTTTCAAACAGTGATTCGATGGCGCCTCTTTTAGGTGAAATATACCTAAGGTGAATTTATTGAAAGATAATAACATGTTGATGTATTGTTTAAAATTTGATAAACAAATATACATATATTGTTAAAAAAATTAATATAATATTATTAGTGAGAAGGCTTGGTGTAACGACAATAATTTTTCGATATTTGGTGTCAGATTTGTCATCAGCAATCTTAAATCGCCGCGTTCCACTATTGACAATCTGTTTCTTTTCTTTGGTGCTAAATTGTTGACTACACTGAATCCTCTTTCGACTAAGTATGATGATAGGAATGCAATGGAAATGAATGCGTCCTCAGCGCCCCCCAAAGTCTTCGACCAAAAGCGCCCCCTTAGATCTCTTCAACGGCCATCGGTGGGCGGTACCGACCCCATTGGGAACCTCTGCTCTAAGGCTTCCACTGTTTGTGTAATCTGCTTTAAGTATAACTCAATAGACAATTTGTTTTAAACGACTCCAGACGTATTAAGATTAGATGTCTAATGAAATTACTTTCTTGCTCCCCTTTGCGTTATCCTAATTGGAAAACGTTACATAACACTGTGAGGGATATTATTTATTTCATATGATCAAATATTTATCTTTAGGACAAAATCCAAATTTTAAAATGTTCAAAAAATGAAGAACAAAAATTATCAGTAGGAATATCGTTAACTTGATAAATGATTCGAGTTTATAATGTGGACGTGACTAATTTTTCATTGACGAGATTAAGAATTCGATACCAAGATAAAGTATAAATATCAGGGATTTATTTTTGAGAAAAGTACACGCTATATTAAACTATAATTTGTTGTGTTAATTAATGTACTCGTTAAGATATTGCGAGAATTTTTTAATTCTAGTTACAGTAGAAATAAGCAAGTTATTAATTATATTCTGGTCATCGTAATCGACGATATTTAAATTTGTTCCCATTTGAGAGGTTTGGTCAGGAACGAAGTAGCCGCGAAAAATTGAATTTAGGTGAATTAAACGATAATATGTTTATTGGATCCTCTGGGATTGGGTCCCCTAGGAGCAATTAGCCAATATAGAGGAATTAATTTACAAATACTATTTATAATCAATAACCATGCCGACCAGGCGCGGTATTTGGCCTCATATTGATATGGACCTCGAGTATACAAAATAATCATTACTTTTACAATAGATAACTTTATTATTTACTGGGTATAGTCCACGAAATACTGTAATTTTTTAAAATTTGCCAAGAACCGTCTGGTTTAAACATTAGAGGTTGTCAAAATCTTGGCTATTTTTGGAATTTTAATTATATTAGACAGTTAAACAACTCTGCTTTGTCTGTGTACCATGATTCTTAAGTTTCATAGAATTTAACACCTATTTTGTAGCTTCTATATAATTGATAGACAGTGGAACTTTATGCAAAATAAAATATTTGCAAGATCGCCTACAAAAAAATTGAACCCAAACAGAAATTTATTTTACTCTAAAAATATTGTAATATGAACGTTACTTTCAATAACTTTTCTATATTATTGCATACTGTGTGCATTTTGTAGTTTCTTATATATTCAAATTTCCTGTAGATGCATAAAAATCCGCAGTCTACATATCACACTTTTATTATTGAAGTAATGGTTTTATGAATGATGTCGATTTACTGGAATCGATTAAAAGGCTTGAACAAAAATTGATTTAGGTATACATTTGTCTGTATACACGGTCTGTCTAAAAAGAAACCGAACGTTTGCTATAAAAAGAAAAAAGTACAAGTAAAGTTTTTACACACACGTTTATTTACTCAAAATAATCTCCCTCTACGTTAATACAACGTGTAGACCGCGTAATTAACATTTCGAAGGACCTTTGCAGCTCCTGTTTTGGTATCCCGTTTAGTACAGCGGTTACAGCGGCCTGAATCTCCAAAATATTGCTATAATGTGTCCCTTTTATTGGAATTGATATTGTTACCTTGGATCATGCACCCTTCTCGCCTGATCTGTCTCCCGGCGATTATTTTCTTTTCCCAAAATTGAAAATTCCAATGAAAGGGACACATTATAGCAATATTTCGGAGATTCAGGCCGCTGTAACCGCCGTACTAAACGGGCTACCAAAACAGGAGCTGCAAAGATCCTCCGAAATGTTAATTACGCGGTCTACACGCTGTATTGACGCAGAAGGAGAATATTTTGAGTAAATAAACATGTGTGTAAAAACTTTACTTGTACTTTTTTCTTTTTATAGCAAAAATTCGGTTTCTTTTTAGACAGACCATGTACACAGACAAAAGTCAGCCCAAGTGACTGATAAAAATCATAAACAGTTTCTGCAATTTTCCTCGTGAAATTCGGAGTAAGTCAAAATGGCGGTGCTCTGTAAACCTAGCGTTAATTTGACCTGTAGGTCTCGAGTTACCTTCGATAGTAAAAGTTAACCCATTCACTGTCAACTACGAGATATCTCGTAGTTCAAATTGGTTGCTATTACTCAACAGATAAGTGTATAGCCTTTTGAGTCATGAATTATTGCAAAATATCGTCAATTTTCTTTTTAAAGCAACAAATTTAAAATCACTTTTTATTATCAAAATAATAACCTAGTTTACACATCTGTAGTAAAACTTAGCGCCAAAGGCAAAAAGCTTTAAATTTGCCTGGGAGCGAATGGGTCAAAGGTAATTTGCACGTTTTCCACGTGGGAAAACAATCAAGTATACGCGTGTTCACCGAATAAAGATATCGAACTTACCCTTAAACATACCAGGCGAAGTGGAAGCGATAACTGAAGAAGTGTTCGATACAAAAAGTCTTTCTGCCCGATGACAAACGACGAAGCATCGAAGACACGGACTTTTCGATGTTGAGTGGATGCACTGTTCGGGAGACTCGAGTGCATCGAAACATACATTTGTCAAGCTTTGGAAGGGGCTGACTATTTGCATCGATCAATCCTGGCTTTAAAAAGCAATAGCTGATCATGTCCTCGAAGACGAGGAACTTGAGCCGTGAATACAGGTCTGTGATAGGATGATTGATTCTCGCGTTGTCAAGCCAATTTCAGGGTGGGAAAGTCGACATTCTCTAATCACCTTTCTTCACAGTGAAGATATCACTGGGGGGTGGTCTATCGTCAGACTAAACCTCTGGTTTATAGGTTTTACTAAAGGTCTTGCAGAGTCCTCGTTAGTTTCATACGACCTGAAGCTTGCTTTCAAATTGAAAGCGTAACGCAGGGTTAAGAAAAAATTGTGCAACGGCAATCATTGAGTCATTTGTGCAAAGTGGAGAAAAAGTTACAAGCCAGATGGATATTGCATGTCAACGCTGCTATAAAGAATGGACGGTTAGACGTATGGCTTCGATGATTAGTAAACCGCGGATGTTTATACATTTATAGCAAACTAAAATAGGGGTGAATCTATGAGAATGTTCAGAAATGGATCCATCTGTAAAATATGAATGGTATTGGGTTGTCTAAAAAATCCATGTCGATTTTACGGTGTCACAGAAATATACAGGGTGTCTACGTATAAGTTTGGACATACGCCGGGTGTCAATTCTACAACAAATTTCCAACAAAAAATTACTCTTAGATATTTTTGTTGTGTCGCATTATTCTCGAGTATTTTCACCTTTAATATTTTTTCTGTCTTTTTGACTTGACACTCTTTAAACGGCCACCACTTCATCAAATTACAGAGCAAACTTAAAATTAAGTATACCATTCGAAAGAGCGTTAAATTTCCCATCTCCCCGATCCCAAACCAAAATTTATTACGTAGATTTAACAAGTGAAAAAATAGGTTAAACTTTACATTGTGAAAATTAAAAAAAATTTGACTTTTTCTGTATTCGTTTTTCGGTTTCAAAGACATAATTGTTTGGCGGGCACTCTTCGGGATAAACTTCCTCGAAGTCTCAGTTTTTGAATGGTATTGTCAACAAAAATTGTACGGTGGTATTTTAGGGAGAAAATGACGTTTAAATGCAGACGAAAAACGTAAAAGACGAAAAACGGATAGTTCTAACAAAACTAAAGACAAAAATACTTAGATAGAACCTGGCAAACTAACAACGTTGACGGTGGAATCTAATATTCAGGCAGAATAAATTGTACTTTTGTAATTGTGCATTTGGTGAGGTATTACATGAAAGGTGTACTCTATTATATATTATATTATACGTTAAAAAGTGATCAAGAACAAGCGATTCATTTTAGTGATAAATTGGGGAAAACGAGAATTTATTATAATTTTTTTCAACTACTATGTCGAGAGAAAAAAATTCATAAAATAATTTAGCACATTTTGTCTAAAGTGTATACCCCATTATTATGCGTCATAAAATAATTTATTATATCTAATCTAATACATTTAATCTAAAATATATACCGCATTATGTGTCACAAAATGATTCAGTACATTCAGTCTAAAATGCAAACAGCACATTATTATGTATCGATCACATGGGAATCCAAATCATAATTATGGCAATTAAATAGCAATGTGCCAATTCTTGCCGCGAAACGATTGATTGGCTCCGATGAAAATAGGTTTTCGATGATCTTCTGTGTATACCTACTTGTCATTAATAAAGGTTTTTCCATGTTAACTGTTTCGAAGGGAGTGGAACAAATGGATAATCGATAGACGGTTGGAAAGATGAGGAGACACAGGCACTTCTGACAAATTTCTATCTTGAATGATCCTCGCTCTGTGTGGTCTATAGACCTTGCTAGTCAACTGGACCTTTAAAGACGCCTCCGCCTACACCATTGTCCTGTTTTATTTCGAGAGCGCAATGCGGAAATGAAAGAGACAAGCGAAATAGACGGAGACGTCCTTGAAGATTCGGTTCACTTGACAAGAACTATAGAACTGCTGTGCAAATGCACGGCGTCCTTACTGTTCTGCTTAAACCGAAGAATGTAGAAGGTAGAAGCACCAATAGTTGACACTATCAATTAAAATCTTCTTGAACAAGTATAATACGATAGCAGTGGCTTTAGCAACACTAGTGACTGAAAGGTGACGGTATCTGTAGTGCAAATTACACTAGTTTACAAAAAAAAAAGAAATGTAGATTCAATGCCACAACTTTTTTCTTATGTATTTTGGTCTACTAAACTCGAAAATCGCAAGAAAACATTTCTCCATGGATAGGTT
>NC_071977.1:17895455-17920170 GCF_026283585.1 Hylaeus volcanicus
AACCTATCCATGGAGAAATGTTTTCTTGCGATTTTCGAGTTTAGTAGGCCAAAATACATAAGAACAAAATTGTCGCATTGAATGTACATTTGGCTGTAAACTAGTGTAATTGAAATGCAATATTTTAAATCGGCACTACAAGGCTTAAAGTATTTTATTCTAAACATGTATTACCTTTAAGTCGACAATGTATAAAACTACTTAAGCGTTCGACATCTGAGGTTTAGCCGACGCGCAATGTGATTAGAATATTCTCTATGCTTGCATTTCGTAGTCACCTAGCGATGCGTTCCAGCCATTCAGTAGATACAGACTGCCGCGGTACGGCGAAGCAGAAGTAGAAGAAGACAAGAAGGAACTCGTGCGACTCGTTGAAAACCGGACACGAACTAAACACGTAACGTTCTGGTGAATGACAAATCGCGTCGGTCGACACTGACGAAAACAAGGACAACGAATGAAAGCGATCGGATAGCAGCAACCACTTGCAGTGGGGAGAAAGTCTCTAGATTTCGTGTAATCTTCGACGTGGAACACACGACGGGACCATTAGTCGGCTGCGATACCTCGAGACGCGACGTTGTTACAGTAGTTTACGCTTCGCGCAACCGCGAACCGGTGTGCAGTGCGTCTGTGTTCCTCCATCGTGAGTTTGTGAGTGATTGTGAACCTCTGACCATCTGGATTTCGATTCGGTACAAGGTAAGCCATCAGAACCAGGGATTCTCGATGCTGAATCAATTTTCTGAAGTATTGATCTTTACGAAGTTATCCATTCTTCTATACCCGTTCCTAAAATGAATCGAACTTTCTAGTCCACTTGGTCAACTCTTTTTGTTCTTTGTTGTGTTTTAAATCGATCTGGTTTATCCTTTTGCGACGGAAATATTTATAATGGAGCTCGGTGTTTTTTTTTGTTGGACATGCTTGAAGAATTAGTGGATTTAATGGAGAATGAGTAGCTTTATTCGAAAGAGAATGTCTTTCAATTGTTGTTAGGAATGTCTGGTCTAGAAAAACATGTAATTTACAAAGCTGGTAGTTTTGTAATTGGCAATTATAAACGAATGTGAATCAATCATCGGACACATCTTAGTTTATCAGTCATCTGTTACATTAGTATTTATAAACGCACTATAATTGAATAAATGATTAACACTTATTAATTTAACATTACCTTTTTGATCAATATTTTTTCTTAATAATATTCCTTTTGAATATAAATATACAGGTTTAACTTAAACATTCATAGTATGTGTGACATATAATTAGCGAATACAAAAATGATTTTCCGAATTAATTTTCAAAAGATCTGTTTTATAGGAAATGGATTGTTTAATGATTAGTTTACGTATAGTTTCGATCTAAAATGGATTCTAAAATCAATTTTTTCGAAAATTGTGGTGGGTATTCCTTTCTTATTGGAATGTGAGATTGAATTTTGATTTATTTATTTATTAATTTCAATAATGAATGGATTCAAACTCAAAATGTTTATTTTTATGAAATTGTGTTTAGTGATCGTAATGTCAGAAAAATTGGGGTTCTCTTAAAGTGTTAAGGAGGAAACTGTGAAAATTTTCTAGGAATATATTATAAACTTTAAAATTAAAATCTAGATTATACAATCACATAAGTATTTAAACGAACAAACTTGGCAAATGAATTATTCGACAAAAGTTCTGTCTATTTATCATTGTTGTTATTTGAAAGTTCGTGGATATTTATTCGAAGTACAACAATCATTCACGGAAAGCAAAAGTTCAAGAATTCAATGACCTTTCATTCAGAGGCATTTTATCGCGCGTTTGTTGTCACAGGCATGTACAATGCTGGATAAAAGTATCATTGCAGTATACCTTTTACCATAGAAATGTTTCTAACTATGAAAAATATTTAATTACAGAGTTCCTTTTTCTATGTAATTTTATTTTATAACAGAAAACAATAACACAGAAATAATAGTAAGTATTTGTATTACTGTATATAGACGCTGTGTACCCTTGGAAGCTGTACGTGAATTCATTATAATCAATTCTATTATTTCTATTATTTTCAATGCTACCTATTGCCAAATTAATTTTCCAAGGACACTACTCTTTTCTAAGGAAATTTCTAGTTTTACTTTTAACATTTATATTAATTTCCACTAACTATCGAAAAATTAAAAATGATCAGAAAGACTATATAGATTTTTAATGTTGTTGTAGTTCAAGTATTTTCATACTCATAAGCAATTTATTCTAAAGACTATGATACTATGAACTGATGCTATCGTTCGACATTATACAGGGTGTCTACGTATCAGTTCGGACATACGCAGGGTGACAATTCTACAACAAATTTCCAACAAAAAGTTACTATTAGACATTTTCTTTGTGTCGCCTAATTCTCGAGTATTTTCACTTTTAATTTTTCTTATGCGTTTTCCACTTGCCGCTCTTTAAATAGCCATAACTCCACCAAATTACATTGCAAATTTAAAACTAAGTATATCATTCGAAAGAGCGTTAAATTTCCCAATTTCTTGATGCAAAACTAAAATTTATTACGAAGATTGAATACGTGAAAAATTAGGTCAAACTTTACATTGTGAAAATTTCAAAAAATTTGACTTTTTCTCTATCCGTTTTTCGGTTTCAAAGACATAGTTGTTTGGCGGGCACTCTTCGGTAAAAACTTCCTCGAAGTATCAGCTTTTGAACTGTACTGTCAAAAAAAATTATGCGGTGGTATTTTAGGGAGGAAATGACGTTTAAATGCTGAAAACATCGATTTTTTGCTGTGTTAAATCGATCGTGTTCCAATCTCCATATTATTTATCGGTACACCGAGGTTGAATTTGATTAAATAGTCTCTAAAAATGAAAATTCTATGGATACATGTTCAAAAACAATTATTATTCACCTCGCACTCAGGCTCTACACACGGCTGGGAGAGGCTTGAGATGTCAAAAAATCGGTTTTTTTCCTAATTTTTTCCTAATTTCCAGGCTCACAAGTGTCACTAAAAAATACATCGAACTCGATGTCAAGATAATTTTAAAGTGACAAGTCGATTTTTGTTGAAAACTATCGATTTTTAACTAAGAACCCACGCTTTTTTAGATTTAAACGTCATTTTTTCCCTCAAATACCACTGTAAAATTTTTTGTTACTATATCATTGAAAAGGTGAGACTTCGAGGAAGTTTTTCCCGAAGAGTGCCCACCAAACAAGTATGTCTTTGAAACCGAAAAACGGATAGAGAAAAAGTCAAATTTTTAAAAATTTTCACAATGTAAAGTTTGACCTAATTTTTCACGTATTCAATCTTCGTAATAAATTTTAGTTTTGCATCAAGAAATTGGGAAATTTAACGCTCTTTCGAATGATATACTTAGTTTTAAATTTGCATTGTAATTCGGTGGAATTATACCCGTTTAAAGAGTGTCAAGTCGAAAACGCAGAAAAAATATTAAAAGTGAAAATACTCGAGAATAAGGCGACACAAAGAAAATGTCTAAGAGTAACTTTTTGTTGGAAATTTGTTGTAGAATTGTCACCCTGCGTATGTCCGGACTTATACGTAGACACTCTGTATAGGAGACTTGTAAACACTATTCTTAAACAGAATTTAGATTTTGTGTCTAAATAACAATTGAAAGATAAACGACTTTACGTCTATTAATATGATCTTTAAAATATCATATCTTACATTAAATAAAAATTTGAGTTCAAACTATACGAACAAATCAAAATGACAATTAAACCCTTCCCGTACCACTTAGCTCGACGAAACTAAGGTCGGAAACTTATGTTTATGTTTGGCCCGACTATTTGTTTATGAGCCTGGCTCGTAATATTTGGATCATGTTTGGGCCAAAGTCTTCATCGCGAATCAGACTCGTCAAAGTACGGGAAGCGGTTAACAATCAAATTATATTTTTTTTTTCTTGTTCCATTGTATATATGGCGATGTGTATTAACAAAGCAATCCAGATTTATTTATGTTCTGTTTATCCATGAAAAGTATATTGCTTATTTTGTACATATATATTACGTGAATAATAAATTATTTTTAATTTAACATTATAGAATGAAGTAATATTTTGAGTTAGTTGTTCAATCGAATAAATATCTAAAATTAATCACAATATTGTGTTTTTATGCATCATCCATTATTCGAATTAAAATTTCATTTTTAACCTTGTAATATCAAACTGTAATTAGAATGGAATGCGTTGGTCCATTATCTTTTCACAACTCGTGTGGTTTCAATGACTATTTTTGTCTCGGATGATTAGACTTATAATAAGAATGCTGATAGTGTCCGTAATTACTGCAGTATGTATTTGATGAGTCATTGTTGTGATAATTATTGTTACCATTATAATACGTTTGATAAGATAGTAATTTCGTTCATCGTTTAGAAGCGCACAAACGTAAAGGTTAGAAATGATTAATATATAGATTTATTTTAATTTTAATTTTTTTTATTCTGAGTTATCATTAAGAATAAAAAATGCCGATTACGATCAATTTAGATATTTATATACTTTTTCTTTTGAATTAATTTTATTCGTTTGAATAATTGCCTATCAATAGTATTTGTATATTGATCTCTATTTAATATTCAATTTTATTGATATTTTTAACTCTTTAACCTATAACAAACGTGTGAGACTCGTGGTATAAAATTTGAATCGAACATGAAAAGCACGAGTCAGAAGCCCGTCATATGAAAGTACGCAACGAATTTTATACCTGATTATGGCACGCACGATCCTACAGTAAATCATAGGCCAAAGTGTTAAAGCAGCTTTATAGAGCGGCCACTGCGGAATACTCATGTAAAAAACGACATCGCTACTGACATTTACAACTTTGTTAATTTAAAATATTTTTAAATACAAAAATTGCGACACATGCACTAATGTTCAAATAGAATGTTCTTTCGGGAAAAATTAAAACTCATTACCCGAAAATGTATTGTTTGTCCAAAAAAATATTGGTAGACATGCACCTTTTTCGTACCCATCCTAGGTAGGCTTTTCCCTATAATGAAGCTTAGTGAGTGACATTCGAGTGTAAAGGGTTAAATGCATCACACAGGACAGTTTAACCATCGAAAACGCAATTAACCCTACAAGTCAAGGACATACCTGCACTTATATTCTTTTTTTTCTTTTTTAATATAAGGTGTGTGCTCCTTACATACATAAATAGATAAATAAAATAAAAAGAGAGCTATTGTGAAGATTGCGCCTCGATCGGTCGGTGTAGCCAAGCAAGGTCGTATTGGAAATTACACCTTCGGGCTGTAATTACACATCACTCGACCGTGTTTACTGGCGTCTTTGTGCGAAGCCGCATTCAACGTTTCATCAACTACCGAGAGCTTTTCTTTCGCGGTGTTCAGAGTATTCAACAGCGTGCATTCTTTACGCTCGGACACCACGGAACGAGGATACATCATTTCTCTGTTTTGCAATCAATCGTTTATGCTTCTGAAATAATTTTCTCGAGCCGCGTTCATCGAATGACAATCGTTGTTTATTCTTTTTTTTTGTCTTTTGGCTGCGTAAACGCATTGCGCAACATTATCAGAGGACAGTTTCCCTGAATAATCCGAGAACCGAGTATAAATTGCACCGTATCAGACAGCAATCTTCCAATTGCGTGGAGTATTCTTCCATACTCCATACTCCATAACTCGTTGAAAGATTTTGATTTAATTAACAAGTTTACGTTAGTTTGTTCAGTGATCTGAAGACTATGATAAAGTTAGGAATATTTAGTCAAAATTGAAGACTAAAATTATGACCGATCATTAGTCGGAATAAATTAGTCGTTAAAAAGTCATTTTCGCAAGTTATCGCAATTGACAAGTCATTTCTGAGAAAATTACTTTTATTAGTCACAATTATACGTATATTAATTGTTAGTTATGATTACCGAGTAATCGTTAGTCATTAAGAATGTTAATCTTTTAGGAAACAATATTACATCTTCCATGCCATCGACTTCGACAACGACAGTAAAACGATCAATCATTTTGTGTTGGTCGTTTGATATCGTTTATATTTAATTGACACATTTTTCTCGTCGAATAAGTTCCGTAGAAGATATCGATGCGACGTGTTCATACGAGATTGTTTGGACCTTAACACTGCATTACTGATAACGTAAAAACTGCTTATAGCATTCTAAGTCTTTTCTTATCTATGTACCCACAATATAGGAGAGATGTTTTCCTAATACTCACGAGTTATCTAAACTGTACTTCACCAATTTTTTTCGTTATTACAGAACATAAAGCACAAATTTGTGATAACTATTGGGTTGTCTGGAAAGTTCTTGTCGATTTTTGATACGTGGTACAGATCTGAATATATCAGAATAGTTAAAAACAAATAACATACAGTGGGTGTAGAAAGTATTCGTACACCGGTCAATTTCCAAAAAAGCTATGAAAAATTGTAATTTATTAACTTATTTTTTATAAACAATGACATTCTACATATTATCGGAAATCTCTGGAATACATAGATTACAAAAAAAGTAGCTATTTATGTACGTTACGAAATTAACAAGAAAAAAACAATTAATCGATAGAAATATTGAAGCAATAGTATTCGCACAACTGTTTCGTTTTTAAAACTTCATTAAAAAAAAAAGAAATTTACATTAATTTACATGTATATAATACTTCCTTCGTAGGGATTTCCTTTTGATGTTATAATTATGGCAACTCGTCTAAAGCATTAAATTAAATAAATTATTAGTTATTCGAATAGGGATCTTCTTCAGTTCCACTATTAGAGCCATTTTTAAAAGTACTTTATTAGAAATTTGATGTTTTCTAATTCGTACGGAGCAATAAACTAATGTATTTACATTACAAAACTCTACTGTAAATGGTTCGTCATAAGAATCGTATAAATATTTATTGCTTCTATACTTTTACCCACTTTTTGCATTTTTTTTTTGTTAATTTCACAAATTATATTAACTAGTAAATGTTGTTTGGACTATATCTATCTTAGAGACTTCCGAGAATATGTAAAATATCATTAATTACAAAAAAAGAAGTTAAGAAACTACAATTTCACACAAAACTTTTTTGGGAAATTGATCGGTGTACGAATACATTCTACACCCATTGTATTATTTATTAAAAGGTAAGAAGGTGTCGAACAAAATGGTACTTATGTAATTCGATAAATATATATCAAAATTCCAATGTGCCTTTGAATTTTGTTTAAATATTGCCGCGAACTTTCTAGACAACCCGAAACCTGAAATCACTAACTTAAAATGCTTCTTGTTATTGAAACCTCCTTTCTCATTTTCTTTAATTATGATACGATTTTGCAAACTTTTTTGAATTTTGAATTATCAAACTTTGTAATTTGAGATGTACACAGTTTCTATGACACTGGCGAATGCTGGTTGGATCCATCGAGAAAAGAATTCACGAAACATTAATATTACAACAAAATCATATTCCTCGCCGTTCTTTACGCTTTTATATGCGCCTTTTGCAGTCAAAAGGTTAAGTAGATATGATTACACTGTTGTGAAGTTCAAATATGTACAAAAACATGTATGTATCATATTTTAACTTTTTAATGTTTACATTTTCTGTTATGGGATAATGACCACCTTTTTTTTAGGAAAAAAAATCATAAAATCTTATTATCAGACTAGCTGTGCCCCGTGGTTTCATCCGCGTAGAATACTATTTATTGTATGTCGTTCGCGTTCGACTGACTGTTCAGCCGCGTGTTCCTTCGTGAATCAGTAGATGACTGTCGTTTCTTTTACATAACTCAGATGTTTCAATCGATATTTCTATTGTGAGTATAACAATGACACAACTTTTGAAATTTCAAATTGAAAACGTATTTTTATCAAAATAAACCATAGGCCATGTTACTCAGAGATAGTGTAGCTTCATATTACTGAAGAAATGTTTAAAATCGGTTCGGTAGTTCCGGAGATTAGCCGAAACAAACAGACAGACAAACACTTCAATTTTATTTATATAGATAAATTGCGAATGTTTAATTGTTTACCTATTCATGACAACTCAAAATATAGCAAAATACACGAGAATGTGCACAAATGCAAAAATATACAAAATATATCAATAATATGCACGTCATACCGTTTAGAAAATAAAACATACTTTCATTAAAGTTTCAATTCTTTTTCACTATCTGTGAATATAATAATTTGCGTTAAAATCCACAATCTATTCATTATTTTCAGATATTCACATACGTTAAGTCAATTAACGGAAAGAAGGAAGTACTCCCTAACAAGTTTGTATTTTATTTTACAGGTTCTCAGCGTACAACATCGTCTTGTACCGAGTCTAAGGACAGGCTCATCATCAGGAGGAAGCGTGTGGCTCCTCACATTTCTGGATACGTCAGTGATCACACCGCGTTGGAAATCCCATTGATTCCTTCGTTTGCATCCGTGCTCGTTCACGTTGCACGTTCCCTGCTCGCTTTGTCACGTGGTCGAGAGAGTCGAGCTGTTAGAAACGACGATTGTCTCTGCCAGATTGCAGAAATCCTGGCTGGTGAACGGTCTAACCAAAGCACGAGAAACGTCGTGGCGTGATAGTATCATCGTCTAGCACGATGGCTTGCGAATTGTTTAAGGTGAGTTGCATAGCTTTTTAATCGCTCGCCGATTACGATTTAAAGATCGCAAATTAAATTCGCAATATAATCGATGGCCTGTGAATTGTTTCATAATTACCGGATACGTCTCGGCACGATTTTCTTGAGGTAACGAGATATTACAGTGCTAATGTATCAAGGTGAGGTAGCTTAATAATTCCGTAATTATAGCAATGTGGCTGTTACGCGAGGATCTTGAATAACGATGCTGTCTATAATTTGTATGATACGTATAAAGGATTGGCTAACTGTTTCTTCCCTCGGGCTGGATTGGAAATAAAAATATAAGTAAAAAAGTAATAAGTAATATAAGTTTTAATTCATCATAACGGAATCTTTTTCAAAAATGTTGTAACACCTTGAAAGGGGTGGTTCGGGAGGTGATTTGAAACAAGTTTTTCCTTAGCGAAAATGTTGTCCGAGGCTTCGTTGAGGAGATATTAACGGAAAACGTCCACCAATCAGAGCGCACGTATGCCGTTGGAGCGGTCGTGGTAGCGAAGGCTACGCACTAAGCGGTCACGCTTGCACGTGAACAAGTGACACGATATGCATGGAACTTCCAAGGACATTGACGCAGCCGCTTAGCACGTAGCCTTCGCTACCACGGCCGCTCCAATGGTATACGGGCGCTCTGATTGATCGACGTTTCCCGTTAATATCTCCTCAACGAAGCCTCGAACAACATTTTCGCTAAGGAAAAACTTGTTTCAAATCACCTCCCGAACCACCCCTTTCAAGGTGTTACAACATTTTTAGGACACCCTGTATAGAAGTATCGAGAATTCATTTGATTAATTACTAGAAGTTAAATGTTAATATTGAAAAATTGTTCGCGGGCCACATACAGTGGGTGTAGAATGTATTCGTACACCGATCAATTTCTCAACAAGTTTTGTCTGAAATTGTACTTTCTTAACTTCTTTTTTTATAACCAATGATATTTTACATATTCTTGGAAATTTCTAAGATAGATATAGTCCAAACAACATTTACTAATTAATATAATTTGTAAAATTAACAAAAAAATGCGAAAAATCGGTAGAAATATAGAACCAAATATTCGTACTGTTCTTATTGACGAACTGTTTACAGTAGAGTTTTGTAATGTAAATACATTAGTTTATTGCTTCGTACAAATTAGAAAGCATGAAATTTTCAGTAAATAGGGAAATGGAAGAAAATTTCATCCGAAATAATGTCAACATTTAGTTAATTTAAATTTCGTTACTTTATATAAATAACTAATCTTTTTGTACTTTGTCTATTCTAGAGATTTCTAAGAGTATGTAGAATATCATTGATAATAAAAAATAAGTTAATAAATTACAATTTCATGTAGTTTTTTAGAAAATGATCGGTGCACGAATACTTTCTACACCAACTGTAAATTCATTGCGCCGGCTGTATGTTGGCCATGTTTGGTCTAGACGGTCAAAGTCAAGATCATTCTTCAGAATTTTTATTTCCGAGACTATTTATTTCTTCGAAATGGAGGTATGCACACTATGAAGTACATATACTTAGTTATATATTTTATTTATTTTTAATTAAATAACTTTAAAATTGAGGGAGGAAACGAAAAACAACATTTACTTAAAAATAAAATTATACATATTTGTTTACGTTTATAATGACAATTTCCACGTGATAAAACATTTAAAAAGCTACGAAACACAACGTTCATGTTGGCGCAAACACCCCTCAGGAGAATCATTGTACACACAGAACAATTTTAATTGTTATTTGAAGTGAAACAGAAAACAAATTAAATTTTATTTATTTTCTCTAGTCAAGTTTTTCAAGGACTGTAAATCCTTAGATTTCCAAGCACGCAATTGTATGATAAACTCCTATGTCGAGGCAAACTCGACACGATAGGACTGACTTCAAAGAAACACGACGTTGAGTCAGACTCGACTCAGGACTTCAAATGGTTAATCTCATATTTGGTCGAACGAAGAATTATACAGAATTATTCTCGATACGCGATACCCAAGGTTATCCCTGAACGTGATATTCCTTGTGCGGTTCACGCGTCTTGAAGCTGTTGGCAAGAGCAAGCCTGTTATATTTCAGATGTTGGCCTCCGAGACGAACCCGACTGTACTTAACGACAACGAACGATATTAATAATGGTCGTTACTGTGGTACTTTAATTGTCGTCCCTAGACGACTCGACGCGTACAGCCGGCTCGCTTAATTACTGCAGCACAATCTTGCAGTAACTGGCGTTTCCAATTTCGCGTACATCGCCGTTGCGAATTCATCGTGTCCGCTTAATTCATTCCGATTGGCGTGTAGAAAGTTGACGAGATCTCTGACGACTTTCGTGTCGCTGCCCCGCGGTGCGCCATTTCATGAAGTTTCACTTAATTCTGGAATCATCATGTGCCTCGTGAAGCTAGAACTTCAATACCTAGAACTTCAATACTTTCGATACTTGAAAAATATCGAATGATGGATGAATACTTCTTAATTTACTTTTATTATTTCTAGGAAAGGAATCCTCGAACTCTTAAATTTTCAAATATTTTCCCGATTATTTTAGCTTACCTCTTTGACGGATTATGTCACTTTTGCAGCGTCAAAGTTGAGGGTACTTTCACCATTTTTTGATAATAGTACTGTACGTTTAATTGAAATGAATTTTCGTTCCAAAAATAAATTACACAATAAGCTTTTGAAAAGTATTTTTTTGTGTAAGATATCATGGAAATTGGACTAACGATATTTGATTTATCACTGACGCCAGCATGCCAGCGTTTCGAGAGAAACGCGTTTAATGTTTGACGCATCACCCGCATACAGACAATCATTTTAAGCGTCACATTTTGGTCACTAGCGCGACTTTTTTGATGGGACACATTTTATATTACTTTTGAGAATTCAAACTATTCGATGAAAAAAGCGATTTCGATTTTATTTCGCCGCAAAGGTTCCTATATCTATCAATTACTATACACTGAAAATTCTACTGTATCTTTACTCGTTTCTCTCTATTGTACTGATTTCATGACTTCTCGATGGGTCGTGTTCAGAGCTGAGCAAATATTATTCTGAATGAAGAATAGAAGTTCTACGTTTACTCGTCAGAATAAAAACAAATGAATTTTCCAACCACTATCCTCTCACAGGCAGTTCAAGCTTCGCGACGATATTTTATATTGGTCAAGGAAGATAAATTAAAATGTTGAAATTTTTGTTGCTAGAAGATAACATTTTTTTTTTTTTATTTGTAGATCATGTTCCTACAATCTTTCCGGAAAAGTAGGAAACACCCTGTATAGTATCTCTGATAACCAATAACTATTTTAATGACGGTTAGCAACACTATCAATCTTCACTTATTAAAGTAAACGCCTTGCAATTTTTCTGTAGAAAAGAAATTCGGCCCATAGAAATTAAGTAAGTTTTATACCAAATAAACAATAAAAGTTCCACACATCCAAAAGCAAATAAATCCTCCAGCCACTATCCTCTTCCAGGTAACACGTCTCGTTTATCTCAAGAAGAACCGCTGCCTGATTCATTTGTTTTCATCCTCGTGAATAAATCTGAAATTTCTATCCCTCGTTCGATATAAAATTTACTCAACTCTGAACGTTCCCAATAGTTTGCGAATGCACTGATCTCTACGGTATCAGTTGCTGTCGGTGCGCATGAAATTTGTACGGTTTTAGTCGCGGTTTTACTCGTTGAGCGCGGTGTCGGACAACTTTGCGTGAATTAATCACCGCACCCCTGTTCTGGCTGCTGTCAGACTTTCAGTGAATTGACACGAGAATCGTTCCGATTAATTCGCAACGAGCCGTTATGGATTCTCGGGTAGCCTAACTGCACGTCAACTCGAACGGTCAGAGGATACGATAAATCGTGCACGTGAATTCGTGGTTCATCGTTTATTCGTATTTTTCTGTTGCCTTTCCCTTTGTTGTTACATATACACTCCCAAACAAAAAGATAGCACATCTGTGCTATCTTTAATATCTTGTGTTAAGATTATGCTAGCGTGGAAACTCTGAGTTATATGTAAAATGTACCTTCTACGAATATGTAAACATAACATAGATTGACTTTACTTCAATGAGTTCCCTTAGTTCGAAAAGAAATACATAATCCGACGCAGACAAAATGATAGCACCCTTGAATTAGGTGTACATATTCTTCAGTGTTCCGTGAATTTGCATGGAGTTATTACATTCAATTTCTAGAGCTTTGTTATATCGCTATCCTCGTAATGGGTCGTGACAAAAAGTTTAGTGAAAGTGACATTAGTGTAATATTAGCTCTGCGGAAACAAAACTTACCCATTACTCAAATTGCAAAACAAAGTAGTCGCACTTGAAGAGTTATTGTATAATTTGCCGGAATATACAAGTGCATATGGAAAAAATAAAAGTACAGGAAGACCAGCAGCATTATCTAAACGCGATACACGAGCAATAATACGTGCTGCTTCCAATTCTCGTGCTATTGCGAGAGAGATCGCTAAGAAAGCTGGCGTAGAAACAAATATGCAAAATGTTCGTCATGAAGACTCCAGACTAGGCATTATAAATTGGCTAGATTAATGGCGGAACCATCACTAAACGCAAAACATAAGGAGACACGGTTGTTATTTGCAAATGCGCATGTACTTTGGAAGAAGACTTGGAGAAAAGTCATCCTTACGGATGCGAAACGGTTCACCCTTGATGGCCCAGAAGGATGTACGTATTATTATTACGATGTTCGTAAACAACCACTAACAAAAATTACACAAATAAAAATTAAACAACTATATATGTAATTCTTTACCTTAAAGGATGGTGGAAATTATAGAAAGTAAAGAGGGTTCTATGCATTATTAGGAAAATATAGTTTTGTATATATATTATTATAAGAAGTATGTATACTTTTGTTGTGGTAGTGGTGTTATATGAAATAGCACAGGTGTGCTATCTTTTTGTCTGGGAGTGTATAATCGCGAATCCTTCGCTACGTGGTCACATGGCATCGCTGCTTGCGCACTCGTTCTTGCGGTTAGTGGCGTACATAGATAATAACAAAATAATTTCCCTCGACACAATTGCACAACGGTGCGATGCCGCGAGTGTACCCATATGCACGAACGATTTGAAAAAGGCAGCAATTATGAACGCTGTTGTTTATGTTGAGGTAGACCTTCACTATTGGTCTGAGATTCGTGAGCTCAAGGTGAAAGAATCTTCTATGTCTATTATACACGAAATTAGATACGGAAGGAATTAGATTTCATTAGATTTCACGGTAACGTGTGTTCCGTTAACAGAAAGTGATTTCACAATGTATAATAAACGTGATTATCAACCAAAATTAGTGTCGTGTAATCTGTTGTTACCATCAAATTCTTGAGATAGCATATCAGTTTATCGATACAAGTTTGATGATGTATTACACAAAGCACAAAAAGATCGATCAGATTGATGAAGATAGTCATCAATTTGTCGTCCATCATTTGTTGTTATCATTCGTTACAGTTGTCCATTTCTACCTACTTACTTAAATTTATTTAAGAAGCACCATTAACTCTTTGAATGAGGGACGATTTTTATTGTAAATTCTAAGGAGCGCAACACTTGATTGGTCGAATCTAAAATAAATATCACCTTATAGAGATTGAAGAGACGCAACTTTTTTATATTCACAGTTTATCCATCAGACGTTTACTTTTAAAAATAAAAATTGAGTACTTAAAAGTCCTTTCTTCGTTTGACACTTTTTAACAATGAAAATGAAAACCATCGTTAGTTGACAATTACTCATTTGCAATTAAATATTAATAGACAGTAATGGATTTTCAATTTTTGGATGGATTAATAAGCATCAGTATATCTTACTACGCACCTATACGAAATTTAAAATAATTTCAATGACATTCGAACAAATTACAGCAATTTATATTATATAATGTAATTGAATTTCGGGAAAGAGGACTTTTAAGTTTCAATTTTTATTTTTAAAACTAAATGTCGTCCTAGAATAAATTGTACGTTGTAGTTCAAGGACAGTTGAAGTGCCAAACTGGCACTTCGGAGCCAAAGACTTATCTCTAAGTCCTAGGACCACTGGACTGTGTTCTGTCCTAAACTAGTCTAACCAGACACCAGACACTCATTGACCTCAATAGTCCTCTTTTCGTTATTCACTTCATCGAGGCCTTATACTTGAAAGCTCATTTAACTCTAGTCTTCTACATGGTTGATACTAAGCCAGACTCTAAGATACTTTGACATTTCGCGAACATTGCAACTAGCTTCTTCAGAGGTTAAATGACGCATTGATTGACCTCAGAAGGACCTAGCTGCACTGCTGGTGAAACTTCGGAGTATCTTATCCAAAGAACACGGATTATATCAAAAAATTTATAGACTTTGCACATGCACAAGAGTTGGAGAGATTGAAAATAAAGTGACAAGATATCTCACGACTAACTTATCGCGAACCGGCACCATACTTAATGATTTCCCGCGACAGGATATTCTTTCTTACACTTACACTTCACACTTTACATTTTTGCACTTTACACTTTACACTTTACACTTTTTATATCTAAAGATCTTATTACAAGTTCGCAGCCATTAGCTCGGTATTATTCGTGACGAACAATCTGTCGTCGCGAGTAATACCGATTACCAGATCTCACCACGTGGAGGTTGCTGCGACTGGAGACCCGGAGATAGAAGGAATCAAAGTTCCTTCGATCTCCCTCTAGATAGAGTATACATACATAGATGCATACTCTACATAGAGTCGACGAGCTTAGTACTAAGTACAAAACGACGAAAATCAAAGGAAAAGAAAATTCCCTTTGATTTTCAAAGTCTAAGTCTGACTCTGCCAAATAATTATTTGAACTAAGAGGGTGAAGCTACATTGAGATCGCGACGCGACGCGACCATGAAACTGAACTTACAGAGTCAGTCCCGTTTCCTCTTGTTGGATTTGGACTCGAGAGGAAGACGACCGACGCCGACATGAAGTAATAGTAACAGAAGTGAAGAACGGAGTTGTGAGTCCAATATGGACTTACGAACAAACAAAAGAATTGAACAAATGATTAATAATTATTTGTCAGAGGAGACACTCGTACACGCATGCCTTGAAACTAACCAAACCAAACTAAGATACTCACAACCAATACCAAGCTACGATAACTAAGGGACACTACAAATAGGAGAGACGTGGGACGCGAACGCGTGATCACGAGATCCATACCGACCGAAGGATCGTCGAAGAATGAACTCTCACTCCTCATATATCTGTCTCGGTCGAGGGTCGCAACTCGTTTGTGCGTCTCAAAGTAGAGAAGGGGAAGGACGAACAAGAATCGCGTGACGCTCAATTCGAAAGCTCGTTGAATCCATCGAAAAAATAATTCGTGAAACATTAATATCACAGCAAAATCATATTCCCTATCATTGTTTAAATAATAAGTCTTGTTAATAATTAATTTAATTATTGTCAGAAATTAATATTCAATAGATATCAAAATATTGACAAATTTCTCACGATTAATGTCTCGAATGAATTCTTACTCTAAACCGTAATTGTCATTAATGTTTAATCGAACACTGAATAATACTGTATGTATCACAAATGTTTCATTATGTCGGAGATATTAAGTTTTAACTGTTCTAATCAATAGATACTAAAATATAGAAAAATATTTCACGATTACTTTTTCTCAACTTTTCATGTTCAGAAATATTACTTTCTCGAAAAACATTGGTATAGTAATCTGAAACTTTAAAATGCATTAAATATGTATATCTCCGAATTAATTGAATATTTGCAATGCATATAGTAACATTCAGTCTTCGATTAAATATTAATAAGAATCACGGCTCAGAATAAGTATTCATCGAACACAGTAATCGTGAGAAATTTTTCTATATCGTTATATCTTTTATAAATTTCGGCTATTTGAAAATAAAAAGATTTTCAATCTTAAAACCTCAGTTAGTACCAACGATGAAGAATCAGGTCGTGAAGCCTCAAATATCTTACTCCAGTTTTCTGCGTTGCAAGTACATTGTTGCACTGGTGAAACTTCGAAGTATCTTATTCAACCGGCATGAGTTACAGCCAAAAACCTCAGTTAGTACCAACCATGAAGAACCAGGTCGTGAAAGCCTCAAATATTTTACTCCAGTTTTCTGCATTGCAAATGCTTTTATTCTCAGAATTCTTCTTACCGATGAAACTTGACCCATTACTAATGGCCATTTTGGATCAAGACGAACGTTGTCTGCCGAAAACAACGGGTGTAATCTCCTGACGTTATTAATTATAGCTTCTCCAATAAGAGAAATCCAGAAATAAATATTCCTATAACACATGAGATTAGAGTTGAATGGGAGCTTTAAGTATACTATTCTCGATGAATTGGAAGAGAGCGCTAGATTTCCAACGTCGGGTTTCCAGGCTTTAGTAGAAGGTAGAACATCGATTATTGGTCCCCGGACCTAGGTGGTTATAGCCATTGGCAGTCTCAAGTACTCGTAAGCTCATCGTGCTCGAAATATACATAGAATACACGTGCACGGAAGAATCTTCCACGCATTGGGTATACACAGAGCGATATATTCTCTCGCTATACAATAACCCCGTGTTTGATAGATCTCTATCGTAGCATAAGAGCCCATTGGGTCCATTCCAGCTTCAGTTCACAAGCACACACAGCCGTGTCCGCTTCGGAACCTTGCGTCGGCCCGGTGGGATCATATGCTCACGTGTGCACGTTGAACGCAAACAGGCGATAATCGATCACCCGATCGACCGATCGTCCGCCAAGGGTTGAAACAATAACGTCCAAGGATAAGCCCTATTACGATTGATCCAGTCTCGGGACTTTTCGATCGCACCTCGCAGTGCCTTACAAAAAACCAGCACACCGAAAATGGTACTAGTTAGGACGATCCAGAGGACGATGTCGATTGCATAAATTGTCTGTGTCTCTGTGTCCTGGCGTAGCTCAAACGATGGCCGATTCACGCGGCTTCAAGCCAATAAACCAGTTGTGGCAGAGCGCGGCAGTGTCGACGGATCCGGATTCAGAGTGCCTCTACGAGGAAATCGCGGGCCTTTCGGGGTCTCAGGATACGGAGCCAGGGCCGGCTGGTGCCGCCGTCGAGGAGGAGGAGGAGGAGGAGGAGGAGGAGGAGGAAGAGGAAGAAGAAGAGGAGGAGGTGGAGAGGCTCGATTTTGGTGCACAGGTCGGCGGTAGCAGCTGGTGGAGACATAGCAAAGGTAGCGACAAGTGCGCAATCAACGCAGCCGTCGTCCACGGACGCAAAAGCAACAAAAGTGTCGGGACTAGTGCGCAATCGCACGGCAGATCGGCCGATCGGGCATCGAGCGGACGTCAGGAGATCATCAGGGTGGAGGAGGAACAGTATGCCGCGCGCAGAAGCTACGTGGAGTCCGGTACAGGCGCCGTACTACCGCGTGCTACCGGCCTCAAGCTGACCAGGGGGCGTGCAACCAGCACCGTCGCCCGCTACTTGCACTCGGCCTCCACCAACTCAGATCACTATCACCATCATCATCACGGGCTGCACGGACAGTATCCAGTCGGCAGCACCGGTAGGCCGACCGGCAGGCGTTACCAGCATCATCACCCAAGCCGCGGCTCGTTCAGTAATGAGACGCAGGAAGAGGTACAGGAGGACGATGAAGCCACTCTACGGGAGATGCTTGTAAGGTAGGTTTCCGCGTACCCATAGATCCTACCTTAACGTTTTTCGTTTTCATTTTTTTTTTTTACTTACTTACTTTTTAATGTCAAAACACCTCCACGCGTTGGATGATTTCATTATCACGCGTTTTTTTAACCGACACGAGCTTCCCGGTTGCGAGTTCGGACTTGGAGCGACACCACCACAGAGGGGGAGAGTTTATGTTTCAAACACACGATACGTACGATAGATTTTGCCGAGGACGTTGTACACTCCCTGACGCTTACGTTACTCATGGTTGGAAGAGGCGAGATGACTTGGTAAGAATTTTAGCTAGGTGTGCAGTTCTCTGGGTTTTGCATTTGTTGCGTCTTGATACGATGAATAGGAATAGGTAATTTGTAGGTAATTCATCTAAATTGATCACTCTTCTTGCCTGTACAATGTAAACAACAGAAGATTACTAAAGTATCGAAGAAATAGTGCGATATTCGAATACACTCACCGTCGAGAAAAAGGAAATTAAAAGAAAGTACAATGTATAAATTTTACTTTATATTTGGTGTGTCTCTTATCAGTTTTTATTGTTTAACCATGCCTTCTAGGAAAAGATTCGAGCAAAGTATGCTATAGTTCAGAAACAAGCCATCCTAATACATATATCAATGATGGTTCGATCATCAAATTGTTCTCTTTACACATACTTTTTTTAGAATAATCATTCCTAGACGTTCTCAATAATAAACAAATTCAGAATTGTGGAAGTATAGTCATCAACAATAAAATATTATTTAAAAACAATCCATGTAATTTTATCGATGGTTCGATCATCAAATTGTTCTCTATACACATACGTTTTTAGGATAATCAATTCTAGGCGTTCTCAATAATAAACAAATTCAGAATTGTTGAAGTATAGATATCAACAATAAAATATTTATTAAAAACAACCCATGTAATCTTATCGAACAGTTAAACATCGGATTGATCTAATTTTTTTATATTTATTATGTCCTGATCCAGAATAGTCCAACATTTCCACTTTATCTTAATTTTTATTTTGTAAACTATAATATATTTAATGCTGCTTGTAATGACTATTATGAGCTAACTTATTACAATGAATTGTATTTTCACGGAGCAACCAATTATCCTTATTCCTGTGATGTAATACCTAACATTTATCGATTTATAGTAATATTGTAATTAAAAAGCAAAATTCTAAAGCTTCTTTTCTAAAGCCCTTTATAATGATTCTCGTAATCCCAGTGGGGAATCATGACGACACGGACTGAAGCCTTTTCACACCTGTGAACGCTATACTATCCAATTATACAATATAATCTAGGAGATTATACCTTCTAACCAATTTCTCACCTCTGCAATAGAGCGATCTATTGCTTTGAATATTCTTTAACTCGAATAGCCAATACTTGTACGATTCCTTTCGACATTCTTCTCATTTCGTTCTTTCTAAATTTTGTACATGTGTTATTTTAGTTATTTTATATTCCTCTCATAAAATACAGACTGTGAATTCTATAAAATTCTTTAGGAGGTTCATTTGACTGGTGGGAGTATTCGAGTAGTCTGCGATCCGTTTCCAGTTGTTTAAATAAACAAGATCTGAGTTTACTTCGATATTGTACCGAGAAATGCTTACTAAGTTGCATTTGGTTTTAATGAGATATCAAGTCTCCATAGGCTAAGAGTAATTAAGCGTCGGGGACTGTACGGCTGGCGTCGCCACCGACGTCTTTGAGAATTATCTGGATTGTTGGATGTACAGGATGTACCCATCCACCCGATAACTGACGATCGTTTTCGTTTTCACCGATTTCTCCGGATTTACCAGATACGTTTTTCTCTCGTCACGAAAGTCTCATGGATTTCGCCATGTTTTCTTTCTTTTATTGCCCTCGACTCGCGACGCGTCGTACATTTCTTTCTTAGACAAAATGAACTCGAGATTACGCGCACATACTTACTGAGATCCGTTGGAAAAATATCGTTCGTCGATCATGAATCTTCGATCTTGGCGTTTCGTCAGTCTGATTCGAGGATTCATAGTAACTTTTAAAGTCTGATTTCATAGTTTAGCGCCTCCTCCTAGGATCCTGTATTAATATTCCGTAGTGATCTCTTTCTAGGTTATTGCATAGAAATCACATAATCTATTCTTTTTTCTTAAGCGATTAAAACGTAGAATTTACTTTAGCCTCCCTTGCGTTCGAAACGCTCCGACGTAGCTTTGATTAAAGTTTGAGATCTTACAATTTTCCACCTCTTTAAAGTTTTACTCGAAGTAACTTAGTCTAGTGCCACGGCAGTACAGTAGAACAGCGTATATAAGCTCTTAAGACTTGCATACCAATTAAGAGAACACTTCTCGCTCTCTATTATTCGCCTTCAAGTACCCGAATCGATAGCACTTACTTATCGATCATAAGCTCTCTCGTAGACAAGAATTACTATCCAACGAACCTTTTCCACGAACATTGTTCTTTTTCAAATGTCCAAATTGTTTTTGCAATGTTCTTTAAACGCATCCAGGTAATTCCCGGCCTAAGTGGCGGTGCCGTCGTTCACTTTGTCAATTTTCAATGAAAGGAAAAGAAAAGTAAAAGGAAAAAAAAGAAAGAAAAGAATACAAGAAAAACAAAACAAACAAGACAGACAAGTTTTCCCTGCTTATCATTTTATATAGACTCTTTATGTATCAGAGAATGCAATGCAAGGCTTTGTGCCGTGCCATTTATCATATATACATAAATCACACTCGCTCTAGTCCTATTCTTGTACATACTTACACACCCTCGGTCATATACAGTAAATATCGAGACTTCTCGGTGATTTGTTTGTTAAAACGGTTTTTACATGAATTCTTTTTTTGGCTGCGGCGCTCGCAGGCTTACCACTTATTGCTCATTCCATTCGATGTCATGTCACGTTCTTTCGAAGTCACGTACACAAATAAACGCGCAATGACACACCATGCGCGATGTAACAGAGAATATCGACGAGACGGTGGAAAACGTATGGTCAAGCCGATGATTTCGTTTGCTGATTCGCACATCGAGCGTATACGCGTTCGCTGATCGTTGTCTGCACGTGTGAAACGCCACGACAGATTTCGCGTGCGATTGAACAGAGATCCCGCGTGATAACCGAGAGATATACGCAAGAATACACAAATATGTACGGCGAGTAATTATAATATCCAGACACTTTACACTTTTTAAATCGTCGTTTTATAACTTTGTCTGTACGATGAAAGATAAAGTAAGTGGAGAATATATTGCATTGAAATATTGATTATAGTAACAAAAGTGTATAGTTAATTTATTTTATTCGTAGTTTCTTATAAAGTGTGTCCTATACATATTCCTCGTTTGTCAAGCGTCAACCTCGTTTGTTGATAATAGCGGAGATAAAATATTATAATACAAGTATAAATATAGAAGATATAATCATTGAAACTTGTTATTAATCTTACTTTTGTTTAGTTATTTTCTTCACTTGCTTCATTATTGTAAATATAATACAAACTATTCCACTCAAATGCTTGATTTTTATGGAATATTTTTTATATAATATATTGGATAAGTCTCATATAAAACAATAGTTCATTTTAACGTTACTTTAATATTCGGATACTTGGATATTATGAGGTATGCACTATATATAGAGTAATTCCAGGCCCGGTTTGTTTGTAAACACAGCATTCAAGATATGCCCTACGTGACCAATTCTGTGTCGATACGCGATAGCAATTGCACATTGTTTGCGAAGATGGGACGTTGAAGTAGAATCATTCAACCATTCAACTTGCGTTAGTTTATAATTTTTCGTAGGGAAAGTGCAAAATATATCGAGAAATTACTACTTCCCTATATAGTGATAAGCATAACACTTCCTCGAAACATACAGTGGGTGTAGAATGTATTCCTACACCGATCAATTTCCCAAAAAAGTTTTGTGTGAAATTGTAGTTTCTTAAATCCTTTTTTTATAATCAATGATATTCTACATATTCTCGGAAGTCTCTAAGATAGATATAGTCCAAACAACATTTACTAGTTAATATAATTTGTGAAATTAGCAAAAAAATGCGAAAAGTGGGTAAAAGTATAGAAGCAATAAATATTTATACGATTCTTATGACGAACCATTTACAGTAGAGTTTGTAACGTAAACACATTAGTTTATTGCTCCGTACGAATTAGAAAACATCAAATTTCCAGTAAAGTACTTTTAAAAATGGCTCTAATAGAGGAATTGAAGAAGATCCCACTTCGAATAACTAATAATTTAATTAATTTAATGCTTCGAAGAGCAACTTACACTTGTACGAATACTTATTGCTTTTGTATTTCTATCGATTTATTGTTTTTTCTTGTTGATTTCTCACTTATACAAAATACCTAATCTTTTCGTACTGTATCTATTCTAGAGATTTCCAAGAATATGTAGAATATCATTGTTTATAAAATAAAAGTTAATACATTACAATTCACATAGTTTTTTTGGAAATTTATCGGTGTGCGAATACTTTCTACATCCACTGTAAAAGGAAATTCTAATCTTACAAAGAATATTGATATTCATGTTCAGAGGGTGAAAACTACTCTCGAATTTCTGAATGAAATACGTATGTAAATTTCTCGAGAGGTACTGGAGATAGAGAAAAATGTTGAATATGAAAAAAGTTCGGTTTCTAACGAACAATAACATGGTTTGAATGTAAATTGTCTCAAGAACTGTGACTCATGGCTCAACGCTTATAACAAGTTTTTTTTAGTCATCGAACAAAATGATCGTCGTAATATTAAAACAGTGTTAATTAACAGAAACAAGATTATTAATTATGAATTTTAATAAGCGCCTAGACATTAAAGTAACGTCAAAACTGTATATCGTTTTGTTTGATGTTCAATTTGTAAAATTCTGACTTAATTAAATAAACTTTCGTAGAGGCTTAGGAATATTGTTCGTTACAAAACATTATTTTTCAAAACAAAATATGGTATCAGAATTAACATAAAAACAGCTCGAAACAGAACTTATTTAATTAAAAATTGTGTTTCGTTAAAGCAGAAAAGGTGTTCGACGAATTCCTAACAACTCTAGTTCACGAATGACTAATTACAAATTAGTAAGTTACAAAATAATTACAATTATAAAAGAAAAGAAGAAAATATTTACGTTAATTACATTATCGTTCATTATAGACAAAGTTACAAAACGATAAGCTAAAAATTGCAAATTATCCGAATCTGTATATTTTTCGGTATCGTCTTAATCGATACCCTCGTTGTTCGACGCGATGGTCGTTTGCGAGTTGTTTGTGTGCGCGTCTACGTTATGTATCACTATCATGAGTATCATGCTGATTTTTGTCAATTATTTTGCCGACCGTTCGTTCCTCATAAAAAAGTTGATGGGCCCATTCAAATTGCAAGCTCGCTTGTGGACGCGGGCGACTTAGAGGCAGGGGTGAGTAAGCTGGCGGCGCGTCGCATTGCGATGCGCGAGAGAAACAATTAAAAAAAAAAAAACAAAAAAACGAATGAATTATGTCTCCGCACACGTGACGAACCCGTCCTTTAGAAGAATTGGACGTCACGTGACTAATTCGAGCGACTGAATACCATTTTATGACATGATTTTGACTGAACCACGACTGTGTTTCCAAACTAGGTAAAGTTTTACAGAGTGAGTGAGATAAGAGGCAGGGGCGGGGCGTCGTCGGCCTTTAAACCCCCCCGCCACACGTTACCCCTCCACCTTTGGTTGTGGACCCACTTGACAACAAGCTGTGCAATCGTTCAGAGTCAATTGATTGGATTTGGTGGATAATCCAACGTACGTACATATGTCGTGAACAAAGCAAAGAACAAATAGATCTGTGAGAATAAGACGAAATACTGAATCAAGAGGAGTGAGTGGGGAGGCATAGAGGCTACTGTAGTTTCGGAACACAGCCATGGTCTCCCTACCTCCCAGGTACATGGCAACATCATCGCTGCTCTTTCTTTCTCTATATATTTACTTATATCTATTTATTTTTTACGTTTGATCTCCACCTCTTCTCTCCACCGAATCATCACGTATCCCCGGTTTGTACGAGTTTCTTTCACCCCCTCGTTATCGTCCCCTCGCTCCCCTCTGGAGCGAGAAACCCTTTCGTTCACGATCATATACTTTCACTCTTCCTATTCTATTGTGAATCATGTGTTCATTCATTATTTCACTATTCACACCGTCACTCGTGCCTTGCGTGAATTTTTTCTCTCTCTCTCTCTCTCTCTCTCTCTCTCTCTCTCTCTCTCTCTCT
>NC_071977.1:17920180-17999052 GCF_026283585.1 Hylaeus volcanicus
TCTCTCTCTCTCTCTCTCTCTCTCTCTCTCTCTCTCTCTCTCTCTTTATTTCATTGTTTTTCTGTCCCAACTTTTACTTCTCTTTCGTTTCGCCCCCAAACACCCACCCCTGATTATAAACGAACCACTTTTCTGCTTGGCTGTGCACATCGATCGATAAGTTTGCTAAACAAAAAAATAAAATAAAAGAAATCTCCTTCGCGATTGTTGCATCATTGATCCATGCGTGTTACTTATTCACGTGTACACGGAACGTTCGGAGTAAACGAGCATCGAATATCATTCTTTTCTACTCACTTGCACAGTCCCGCATCGTGCTTTGTAGATCACGCTTCGCGTGTGCCGAAGATCTCGTGTTTATGCGGCTGGGAACGGGTTGGGTGGTACATTCGTGGTATACGATAACGAAACCAGGACGAATGGGGCGATCATTCGATCCTCTGTAGCGTATGAAGCTCACGGGGCCTGTTAATGTTTCTTATAACGGGGACTTTTCATCTCTCACCTTCACAAACTTCCATCTAATGTGCACAGCTCTGACAATTATGTATATATATATATATATATATATATATATATATATATATATATATATGTATATATATTTCACCGTAGTGTTTTTCACCCTGACACTCACCCACACACAGTTTAGACGTGCTTTTAGTGGCGTTTGTACGTTGTGCTATTTTTCAATTCAATATATATATATATATATAAAATATATAAATATTTCTATACTCATATACATAGACGGTGTCTGATATAATACGTATATGTGTGTCTGTATATCTCTGTTTACACGCTGTACTCGTATATTACCCTACGTATCCATAGCTGCCGAGCTACCGCTGGCTCGCATCAGATTCAAAAGCACGGTGTAAACCATGGTACACCTGTTGAGTTATTTATTTTGTTCTCCACCGTGAGCCAGTGCTTTATATCCTCGCACGTGACAAACAGAGAATATAAGGCGCGCCTGGTGAGAAAAACGAAAAAAGAAATAAGTATAAACGCGGTAAATGAAAAAGTGATAAACGCCACGGTGCAAGCGTTAACGCTACTGAAGGCTCGGCAGTTTTTTTTTTCGCGCGGAGGTAGTTGGTTACTTCTCTTTAGGGACTAGGCAATAGTTAGCCTTGATCGTGTCTAGTGTCTGTCAATGTGCTCGACAATGCCGATTTGCTTTAAACGGGGCGAGTCAGCGAGATTCACGTGAGGGTGTGTGTGTGTGGGCAGTCTGCAGAAACAGGTCAGCGTTATGAGTATGAACTTGAGTGCCAAGCTGGACGAGCTGCAGCGGGGTGACCGCCAGCTGGAGACCACCGTCGCGCTCTGCGAGATCCGCACTCAGCTGCAGGAACTCACCAAGAGCGTAGAGTCTTGCCAGAGCGAGGTCAGCGAGGTGAAACGGGACATGGTCGCGATCAAGGTATTGTCGGTCTCGCGGTCTTATAATCGGGTCTGGACACTCCAGGGCCAAACAATAGAGAAACTGTGTACCCCGATTGAAGAAAATATGGCGACATCGGGGTAAAAGGAAAAGTAAAGCTTTGAACGTAATTAACCCTTTGCGTTCGATGCGATTTTCTGGCAGCGCGAACTAACATATGAGTTGTCACGCAAACCTTAGTGACAATTGAGAGTCGCCTCTCGAGTGCAAAGGGTTAACACTTTATCTACCGGGAGCCTTCTTATAGGATTTCTAATTCCAATGTTTACCGTCTAGAATTGGCTAACTGCGTATCCTCTTACAATGATCAATTTGGAGAAACAGATAGGGTTTTTAATATGTGTACTTTTTAATTGTATACACGAATTAGAGTACATTAATATCACTAGTTTACAAAAAAAAAAAGAAATGTAGATTCAATGCCACAACTTTTTTCTTATGTATTTTGGTCTACTACACTCGAAAATCGTAAGAAAACATTTCTCTATGGATAGGTTTCTATTATATGAATTTTTGAATTTGTTTTCGATTTCTTTCTGACATACGTTCACATTCTAGGCCATATCTCGAGTTAGAAACGTCCGATTGGGTCGCGCGGGACGCCATTTTAAACGTAATCGAATTTCCAACAATTGGTTTTGACATTATTTTCCAATCGGTTCAATAGTTTAAATATGTCGCTCAAAATTCATTTTTTACATTCTCACTTGGATTTTTTCCCGGACAATCTTGGCGATGTAAGTGACGAACACGGCGAAAGGTTTCACCAAGATATAAAAACTATTGAGCAACGCTATCAAGGATATTGGGATGAAAGAATGTTGGGAGACTACATTTGGTTCTTCATCAGAGAAACGAACCCAACGAATAACAGAAGACAAAGTAAAGGTCGAAATTATTTCTAATCGAAATTAATTAAATAAATGTTTCCTATATAAACAGGAAAAAAATACAAAAACAGAGTAAAATTGGAATTTTTGTACCTTTACTCAATTGTTCCTAACTCCGGTATTTATCCATAGACTTTCTTCAACAAAAGCTTGTTTTCTTCGTAAAAGTGCGATCTATACGTAAACAATAAGAAACTGGACATAATTTGACAATTTCTATTTTCCCATGCCAATGGAAGAAATATTCGTATTCTATTTTAGCCGAAACAATCAAAGTTTCTTATATATATTGGCTCGTAACACTTAAACTATTGATCCGATTGGAAAATAATGTAAAAACCAATTGTTAGAAATTCGATTACCTTCAAATGGCGTCTTGCGCGACTCAATCGGACGTTTCTAACTCGAGATATGGCCTAAAATGTAAAGGTATGTCAGAAAAAAATCGAAAAAATTTCAAAAATTCATATAATGGAAACCTATCCATAGAGAAATGTTTTCTTGCGATTTTCGAGTTTAGTAGGACAAAATACATAAGAAAAAAATTGTCGCATTGAATGTACATTTTGGCTGTAAACTAGTGTAGTTACACGCAAAGAGTTGAACGTCACGTCATCCATGTGTGGATAACAAGGATTTTTATTAACGAATTAAATAAATGAATTCTGAAGTTGAGGTGTTACAGAAAATAAATTTGGATAGGATTGGTAAATTTTAAAGAGGGTGGAAGAATTAGTACTACCGTAAATGTTAGGTTATATCATTTTTAATTGTATACAAACAAAATTTTAGCCTCGTAGACATTTTCACGATTATTAGCTTGGCATCAACGTGTTAATGTAGAAAATCTTTCAAGTTGGGAACTCTGTCTAAATAAGACGGTAGTTAAAGTGTTGATTTGGGATTGAGAAAAGGAAACAGACTTCTATTTCTTTTTTTTTAACATTGTTTTCACTGATACTTTTTGTTTAACAAGATATGTATCGTGACGTCACTCTTATGGAAATAACCTTTTACTTTAACGCGTTAAACGCTGGTCCCCATAGACCGGGACTGAACTTTTCGTTTAGGCTATGCCATTGACCCAATAACTGCTTTCCGTGGCTAAAAAGAAAAAAAATTGACGTCGTTTTTTAAAGACTTTCGTGGAATTGTCTACGTGCAAACAATAATGATGTTGATAATTAAGCTATTGTATTTTATGCAATCCATGATAGAAAAGAATGCAACAAATATATGCTAAACATAATGGAAAGGTATATGCATTTATGCAAAATGAAGTATTAATATTAGTATATTAATTAATAGAATATTCTACGCAATATATGTTATTATAAATGAATATATGTATTCTACATTATGTATAATTTTGGTATATTTTCCATATCAACGTACCCCACAATAAGTTTCGAAGTTTATTGATATGCTTCATGTTCAGGGGGTGAAAACTACCCTCGAATTTCTGAATAAAATGGGTATGTAAGTAAATTCCTCGAAAAATACTGGAAATGGAAATGTTGAATATGAAAGAAGTTTGGTTTCTAACGAACAATAACATCCTTTGAATGTAAATGGTGTCAAGGCATAGGTGGCACCACTATAGTTAATTATAATATATTGCTTTTTTATAAATATTTCTCGTAAAGCATGTTTTTACTGACTATAAACAATTCGATTTGAACAAATAAAACCAATAAGCACATATTTTTCCTAATTTTTCGATTTAGTCAAGAATAATTCAAAATATTTTTGATATTCTACATCATGTATAATTTTGGTATATTTCTCATATCAGTGTACTTCACAAATACATAAATTCCACGGTTTTTTAATAATCAAGATTTGGAGTGGTTCAAAACATACCTGTAATATCTGCTAAGTAAGCACCATCTTTGTCTAGATTGTTTTATAAAATGAAATCGAGCTTTTCTTAAAATATAATGTTTTTTTATTTATTGACTAATGTTGCTTGTAGGGAATGTTCAACTACGGTACGCAGGCATCGTTACAGTGGAGTAGTCTAAATGAAAAGTTCAACGCTGCTCTGCAGGGATTAAGGGCGCGGCGTTTAACGTGTTAAGAACTTTTTTAAAAACTGTTCTTACGGTAACCTTGCAATGAAAGTTAGACGAAAAGAATTATAGAACTTTTATCAAGAAAAGTTTCATAATATGAATATAAAACTATTATAGTACATTGTACATTCGTACATACACACATTGTCATGTTGGCTTCAGTTGGAGGGCGTTTTCCGGGCTGGAGTGTCCTGACCTGTTTATAAGATCGTGGTATCTGAAACGTTCAATAAACGAAACGCTTCCTCGATTCGTGATCCGCGAATTTCAATTCGAACTCTTGACACTAGAACGCCATATTTCATTTTTAGACACAGTAAAATAGAGGAATATTTTTATGTATAGAATAGCCAACTGTAAATTAGTAATTTTTACGAAGCCGCGTTTAAGTAGTTATGTGGTCGTTCAAAACGTCGTTTGAGTTTATTTTCTCTTAACTAATCTATCTGTTAAACATGAAACTTAAACGATAAGTTCAGCAATCGATACACTCCAAAGGATGTGAAGTTTTGCTGAGATAAACTAGGTGTGAATGTAATTAGAGTGCTACTTTTTATTAATGCTAAAATAATTCTGGTTTATAATATCTGCTATATTTAGGCATGACTAAAGTACTAACTACTTTGAATCATCATACAAAAATCAATATCCAAATACAATATTATCAATAGTTTCATGGAGTTATTAGTGTAATAACATTGTAATTAGTTACACACTTTAATAAAACATCATGAAGTTATCCATTAACTCTGGTTGACATGAAAATAATAATTACGTTGGAATAACAATCTTAAAATGGGAATGAAAGTTACATAAATGAAAAAAAGTAATGGATGGAATACATTATTTATTGGAATAAACGCAAATATACAAAAATGAACGAATTAAATATTTAAAAAAAAAAAACGAAATTAACAAATTACACACGTGGTAGTAATAAATTGATGGAATGTAATGGAATAAATTATTGAAATAAACGAAAATACACAAAAATGAACGAACTAAATATTTGAAAAGAATCAAAATAAATAAAATAAAGTAAATAAAATACAATATCACAAAATCAAATACCTAGCAAACACAGCAATAATTGTTACAAAATGGAAAAGCAATTTTATAAATTCACAAAATAAAGTTTATACTTAATCGAAACACTAGTGTCTAACTACCCCTGATGAAATTTCTCAACCAACTTTAGGTTTGACTTGTCATCAGTCGAGATCTTGATACCACAAACACTTTGTTGGGCAGGGGTGGGAATCTAAGTATCACTCTTTAGGAAAGACATAAACACGAGAAAGTAGACTGGAATACAGTGTACCCTAGCGTGGCATTCTAGGGTTAACGAGAAAATCGAAGAAGCGTGAAAGATAGATCGATAGTTGTCTGCAAACCATTACTTCGACGATTGCTTCGCGGAATTTTTATTCGATCCTTTGCATTATCGACGTACCGTTTAAGTGTCTGTATCTAGCCTGTCTTGAAATGAACTTCCTCTTTCTAAAGCGTATTTCCCAATCCCACGCAGCACGAACTAGATACAGTACAGCAGGTGAAAGAAGAGATAGAAGAGTTACGAGAATATGTGGATCGACTTGAAGAACACTCACATCGACGGAAACTTAGACTTTTGGAGCAGGTGATGGTTGTCTTTAAGATCAGAACATTTATTTTTTTGCCGTGCCACTATTATTTTGTACCGAGTGAAACGGTATCGCTTTCCATGGCTGTTTGTTTGTGTATTATTATCATTACCATAATTGTCATCATCATCATCGTCATGATTATTATTATTATTATTATTATTATTATTATTATTATTATTATTATTATTATTATTATTATTATTATTATTATGCTACAATTGTATTTAGTTTGTTGCGTTTGCTGTGTTACAATTATTCTAATTTGATAGTTTACGTTATGCATCTGATTGTATCTCTGCACGATTATCATTCGTTATAGCATATGATTTTATAGTAAATCGACAAGAGACACCGTAATAAACTATTATGACATTTTTTGGTGTTTTATTTCACCCTTCATCGATCTTATTCGCATGTTACATCATTTATATTTAGTTGAAAATGAATGTATTAATTATTTTATTTGAAACAGCTACTATGTTATTAGTTTTGATTAAAAGTTATTTTTGACACATGTTGGTGTTGTTAAATTTTGAATCGATACTCAGCAATGCACGTGATGCTTTCAGGGGCTAACACTTTTCCTGTCGTATGCAATACTGGCAGCAGTCTTAGGAATGTTGCAGTTTGGATACAACACTGGAGTTATTAATGCGCCGGAAGTGGTACGTTTCTTTTTTTTTTTTTTTGAAAATAAATTCTTAATATTCAGTGTTTAATTGTATCCTCATTAACAAATGAATGTATAATTAACAAATGACATAGTTCAGTCACTGTGTGATGAAAGGCCTTGCATCTATTTATTTCTTTTAAATTTCTTCTTAAATTAAAGGAAATTTAATTTCACTTGATATTTTAATTGATATATTTTGCTTTCCAACATAAACTTTAGTAAAAAATTTTGTCACAGTGAATTTCTTTAAAACTTATAATTGTATTACATGTTATTATTATTATTATATTGTTACTATGTACTGTTACATCGCAGGTTAATTATATTACAATTTTATTATGTATAATAATACTATACTAATCTGGATTACACTTATGTGTATTGAAAATCATACAACATTTGAACAGAAATTGGTTACTTTAAAATATCGTTTAGGTATAAAAAATTTAAATTAAAGCAAAAAGATTTCATGTCTATTTAGTAAGACTATTTTCCATTTTAAAGTACAATATCTTCAAAATTATTAATAAAATTAAAAAATGTTAAAAAAAAAGATTTGCAATCTTTTTGCTTTGATTTTATTTGCTACGTGCTCTACTTTGTGTAAACGTTAACTAACTAAAAGGAATCATTCTTTATCCACGAAGTGTTTCACCATTTATATTCTGCGTTTCTTTCAATTCAAAGATATTGATTCGCACAAATGTCTGTTTCAGAACATTGAAAATTTTATGAAAGACGTTTACAAGGACAGGTATGGAGAAGACATTTCCGACGACTCCGTGAAGAAATTGTATTCAGTGGCCGTAAGCATATTTGCGATTGGTGGTATGCTAGGTGGTTTTAGCGGAGGAATAATTGCCAACAGATTTGGCAGGTTTGTACGATAACGTTGCATTGTGTTTACGTGTGGGTTAATCTGAGCTAAATCGATCATTTTTAGCTTCGATATCAGAGATTTTGCTTAAATTGAAATCTGTTACAGTTCATCTGACAATAAAGGAAACTAATATCATCATTTTTGCTGCTTTTACAGAATTTTTATCTCTGTAAAGGTTAAGCGTACGAATTTTCCTTTTCCTTTATTTTATTCACCCAGGATTATCCTTATTAACTGTTTTGCTTTGTCCGAAATCATTTGAGCTACACAAAAATATTAAAACTATTAACAATATTTTTACATCGCGTAAACGAGTTCAGAGATAAAATCGAAAATTAGAAAGGACAATCCTTTACGATTAAAGCAGAAGAAATTAATGTTCGTTTTTTTAATAGTTGTAGAGTTGAAAGAACTCTTTTGCGAACGTATTTTTCATAGAAATTCTGAATACTGTCAACTTTTAGGGTCCGTATTTTTCAAACATTTTCGAAAGCAACAAAATGGCTACCTAAACTTCCCCTATTTTTTCACATGGACTGCAACACAGTTCAATTTGAGCAAGATCACTGACATCGAGTACAAAAGTGATCGATCTGGCGTGGAATGACCTGTGTAGCTAGGCTTGTATGCCAGATATTATCGGTAGCGCACAGTGCCGGATTAAGTTTTTGTACACCCTGGACTACAGGTATAGTGAAACTCCCAGCAATATTTTCAAAAGGAAAGAAAAAGATCAAGAACAATTTTAATTTATTTTCACGATAATTATAACTCAATTGTAACTCTCCAATCAAATCGGTTATATTTTAAATATGACTAAATCCGCAGTACTATGCTATTATAAGCGAATAAAGAAGTTCATTTACTATGCACTACATTTAAGTTGAAATAATTCATAAAAGTAGAAATGTTTAATTTGAACTCCTTCGTGAAAGCAGGAACATTCAAGTTGAAGCCATCCATAAAGTAAGATATTAGGGTTGAAATTATTCATGAAAGTAGAAATATTTAAATTGAAGTAGTTCATTAAAATTGCAATATCCAATTTCTTCACGAAAGCAGGAATATTGAAATAGACGTAATTCATACAAATAGGATTTCGAAAGATCAAATTGTTAATGAAATTAGAAATAAAATAATAAGGAATAAAATGATGCTAGTCTTGGTTTATTCTCATTTCAAAACAATAATAACAAATCTTTCTAAATTATACTTATACAAGCAGGAATATTCCAATTAAAATAATTCCTAAAAGTTGCAATATTAAAATTTGAAATCTCTTATGAAAGCAAGAATATTGAAGTTAAAGTCATTCATACGAGTAAGAATATTTAAATTGAATTTATTCACGAAAGTAGAAATACTAACGTTGAAGTTACATGTACAAGCAGGAATATTCAAATTAAAATAATTCATAAAAGTTGCAATATTAAAGGAGGGTTTTAAGAACTGCCCATTCTTGCCATCCCCTGGAAATGAAAAATTCATGCAGGATCATTTAGAGTGTCTCCCAAGGAACAAAAAATGTCGGTATCACTTTCCCGAGAAACGATGGGAAAGTTGTCAAACATACGTTCAAAGTATGAATGTGATGATAACGAAACTTACGTATATTCTACAATTCGTCGTCTTCTTCTTCGGATATCGAACCATCATCGAAATAAGTATTAAGGAATTCAGCAGGCAGATGAATTGAAGCTTGAAATCGAGCAAATCCAAAGTACCATATAATCATGGGTACATGGGAACAGCAACCAACAACGCGTACTGCGACTTTGCATCCACATGAGTGTGCAATTATGGCTTCCAGTGCTGTTTTACTTTTATCAATTAGTATATATGCAAAGTATTTTAAACTATTTGAATGTCGTGAATGCAGTTTCGTTTGAAGTAAAATGGCGTTAATTGGTTCCACATCAATCTGGTATTTTTTAAAATCAATATTGTATGATGGTACTGATCCTCACCATAAATATATTCCCGATACGTCGCGACAATGAGACGTTGCGATATAAACAAGAGTTAGATCCCAGAGCCAAAAAAGAAAACAGATCTGATTATTTTAGTTATAATATCTCTTTTCTCTGATCTTTTCTTTGACAACTTTCATTTAATCCTATGTAGCAATGATTATATACTTCCAGTTTGTTCCATTACTACCCTTAATTTATTAGTCAGTAAGATTTATTAGTTTCAATTCATGATTCTTATTAATCATTTTTAAGACGTTTCGATACTCTCGATTAAGTTACTTTGAACCGGGTATTTGATATTTTCCTTGCGGATCATGGCTTTCGATTTTCTGTAGTGGAAACTCGGAAACCATTAACAGTTGAACAAGTTAATAAATTGAAATTCATTAAAAAATATCAATATAATGTCGAAGTAATCGCAGAACGTATAAAAAGTCGTTAAATATTTCGAAGACGGTTCGATATTCGAAGAAGAAGACGACAAAATGTAAAATATACGTAAGTTCCGTTATCATCACATTCATACATTGAACGTATTTTTGACAACTTTCCCATCGTTTCTCGGGAAAGTGATACCGACATTTTTTGTTCCTTGGGAGACACTCTAAAAGATCCTGCATGAATTTTTCATTTCCAGGCGATGGCAAGAATGGGCATTTCTTAACACCCTCCTTTGAAATCTCTCATGAAAGCAAGAACATTGCTACGTATTAACGTTGAAGTTACTTACTCAAGCAGGAATATTTAAGCCGAAGTAATTCGTTAAAGTTGCAATATTAAAACCGAAGTCTTCCGTGAAAGTAGGAATTTGAAGAATGAGGTTACTAAAGAAGCTAAGAATAAAACAATAAATGGTAGAAAATTAATAGTTAGTTGTAGTTTATTTTCACTTCGAAACTGTACCACCGAATCTTTCTCAATTCCACCGAACAATATTTTTGACGTTGCATTCGGGTCATAAGTAAATTGTTATAGTATCATGGGTCAGTGTTCGAGCCGCAGGTCATAAGTAGCCGCCTCGTAGTGCATTATGCATACGCCCCGATTCATTGAATTGGCTCAAATTAATCAATGGATACCCTCTGGCTAAGGTATCTGTACCGTAGCCCCTAAAGCCCGTAGCTTGATCCGGCCCTGGTAGCGCGTAATGTTTGAATATTAAATCGTGAGACGTGCTGGTGGGTAACGAGCATTTAATCGATTACATCGCTCATGTTTTCTCGTTCACTCACAGAAAGGGGGGCTTACTGCTAAACAACGTGCTGGGCATCGTGGGGGCGTGCCTGATGGGTTGTACAAAGATTGCTCACTCATACGAAATGTTGTTCTTTGGACGGTTCATCATCGGTGTCAATTGTGGCTTAAACACCTCGTTGGTTCCCATGTACATATCGGAGATAGCACCACTGAACCTGAGAGGCGGCCTAGGCACGGTGAACCAGCTCGCTGTTACGGTGGGTCTCCTGGTCTCCCAGGTGCTGGGCATCGAGCAAATCCTTGGAACAAATGAGGGTTGGCCAGTTCTCTTAGGGCTAGCTATCTGCCCTGCCATTCTACAGTTACTGCTGCTTCCAGTTTGCCCTGAATCACCAAGGTAGACGGCTACGTAGCCATCATAGTAAATGTTAACTGCCTAATTATCGTTGTATCTACAGTATCGTATCTGTAGTATTGGATTATCTGAAAAGTCCATGTCCATTTTTGGTAGCTGATACAGGTCTGAATATATCGGAATGGTTGAAAACATTAATAAGACCATATGTTCATAACATTTTTGTTTTACTTTTGCGTGTAGAACACGCTGACAAAGTTTGGCCGGAAAAATCAAATGTGCCGCGTGTTAATTCAAATGTGCCTTTGAATTTTTCTCAAAAATTGGCACGAACTTTCTGGACAACCCAATACTATTAGGTGTAAAAAAGAGTTCTGTCAGATTTTTGCCCAAATTCGTTTATTTATCGTGGCAGCACCTGTAACTCGTCCCCAGAGGGATATGCTTCCCTCAAACATTTGGTTTTTTCTAATTAACGCTATAATTACATTTATAATGTATAGAACAAAATCAATTTTTATTATTTGTAACCATCAAGCAGACTCAATCGCGTTAACGTACATGGTCCGCTTGAGCAGAATTAAGTAGAACAGTTGGAAACTATAGAGACTTACATATATATATACATTCTACACCCACTGTATATATATACAGTGGGTGTAGAATGTATTCGTACATCCATCAATTTCCCAAAAATCTTTTGTGTGAAATAGTAGTTTAATGACTCCTTTTTTTATAATCAATGATATTCTACATATTCTCGGAAATCTCTAGAATATAGTTCAAACAACAATTACTAGTTTATATAATTAGCGAAATTAACAAGAAAATACAAAAAATTGGTAGAAATATAGAAGCAATAAATATTTGCACAGTTCTTATAACGAACAATTTACAGTAGAATTTGTAACATAAGCACAGCAGCTTATTGCTTCGTGGAAATTAGAAAACATTAAATTTCCAGTAAAAAAGACTTAAAAAATGCTCTAATAAAGGAATGAAAGAAGATCCCACCCCGAATAACATCGACATTTATGATAGTTAATTTAATGCCTAGAAGAGCTGCAGTAATTATAAAATCAAAAGGAAATCCCACAAAGTATTAATTATTTATAAATTAATGTAAATTTCGTTTGTTTTTTAAATGAATTTTTAAAAACTTAACACTTGTACGAATACTTATTGCTTCTGTATTTCTATCGATTCATTGTTTTTTCTTGTTGATTTCTCACTTATACAAAATACCTAACCTTTTCGTACTGTATCTATTCTAGAGATTTCCAAGAATATGTAGAATATCATTGATTATAAAAAAGATTGTTTATAAAAAAAGAAGTTAATAAATTACAATTTCACATATTTTCTTTGGAAATTGATCCGTGTACGAATACTTTCTACACCCACTGTATATACATAATATAATGTTTAATACATTATATAACATATATTATGTTTAATACATTATATAACATATATAATGTTTAATACATTATATAACATATATAATGTTTAATACATATAATATATGTTTATATATAAATAAACGTACTAAATTTCAAAAATTTACGTCAAGTACTTTACTTACGAAAAGATCATGAAAATTGCCTCGAAACTGGTAAAAATTGAAGAGCACCCCTCTTAACATTATGTTAATCAATCAATTGCAACAAATGCAGCTCTGGAAGCACCAATATTAAAAGGGTGTCGAATAATTTAAATTTTATATACTGAGTTGGACTCGGCGAAAATCGTGAACATAACTTAATTCTACACCTAATAATAATTTGTAGAGTCTCATGAAAACAATTTGCTCGGATATACGTTAACCCGTTTAAAATTGTTCGGGCACGGTGCTTAACGGTTTACGCCGTTTAATTTTATGTCCCAGATATTTGCTCATTACCAAACAGTGGGAGGAAGAAGCACGTAAAGCTTTGAGAAGGTTGAGAGCCAGTAACCAAGTGGAAGAAGACATTGAGGAAATGAGAGCCGAAGAACGAGCTCAACAAGCCGAGTCTCGAATATCGATGACAGAGCTCATATGTAGCCCAACGTTGAGAGCGCCTCTGGTTATTGGTGTGGTTATGCAACTTTCCCAACAGCTTTCAGGCATTAATGCTGTAAGTAGCGCGCACGCTATAAACTCGGGCGTGCATTACAGGCTATGAAATTTGTATTCGCCCCACGGACAACTTCTGTTGTTCAAGTCGCGAAACCGCGCACGATTCACGACGCCGGGGGATGTAATGGACCGTGAAATTGTCGTGTGTTTCAGGTATTTTACTATTCAACAAATTTGTTCACTAGTTCTGGTTTGACAGAGGAGAGTGCCAAGTTTGCAACCATTGGCATAGGTGCCATTATGGTTTGTATGACGTTAGTATCCATCCCGCTTATGGATAGAACAGGAAGACGTACACTGCACTTATACGGTCTTGGTGGCATGTTTATCTTTTCAATATTCATCACAATTTCTTTTCTCATAAAGGTAAGTTGTACTTTCAAGACCCCCCGTTTCAAGTGTACGCACACTGTCTTTTAATAGCAAACTAATATATCGATACGTCTACACGAAAATTTTTCGTAACTTATCGTCGCATACCATTTTCATATAAAGAGAGCGACAACTCTAATAATTAGAAAATAATATTAGTATTTTGCAATTAACCGTTCAGAAAGACCGCTTTACCGACGTAGAAAGTCTACGGGAATTAGATCGTCCTAGGACATTAATTACATCACACAGAGAACGTGGATTGTATATAGCTATGTCTTTGTGCTTTGTCACTTCATGCACCTTGGCGAAAGGTGTATCTAACACTTTGTTCACAGCTGGAGTGCAGCACTGCACCAACAGTGAGAATTGTCACCATTTTACGTATATAAACTTGCATTCGATAACTCATTTTACTTTATCCCAGACATTCATGTAACTTGTAAGGTTCTACTCCAATTCCTGCGTGTTATTCCTCATTTGCGTTTCTGAGATTAAGAGAGCACCTGGTATGTTGACATACAACGAACAATTCTTGTTCAAATCGATATCGTGCTTTCGAATTGTTTGATAATATGAGACGTATGCAAAACAGGTGCACGAAGTATTGTGTATTAATAACGAGGGCCATGAATTATATTTTCAATACAGAATACTTTGTAAACCTAGCTTGTACATCTTTTTTAAAAATGTTGCAGTAGTAAGAAGTGATTTTTATTGGCGTTTGATTAATATTATATGATAATATATTATAGTATATTATTATATTTTATATAGTAGTATATGTATAATAATATAAAAGATATATATTGCTATATACCACTACATAAAATTTGTTGTTAATTTCTTACTTTCTTCAAGGATACTCCGTAAATTCTGAAAGATGTCAGTATAAGTTTTCTTGGTCATAAACAAGTAATATAATAGTTGAATATACATGGTCTTCAAAAAGAGCATTCAATATTTATATGGTGTATAGAGTACATTGTACTCAGTAAAAAAGCTTTAGTGAACATAGGTCCAATGGTCAACCGTTTCTGAGATATAAACATTTTTGTTTGCTAGTATCATAATTGACTTATTACTGGGTTTTCGATATTTATAGAAGATTTTCCACGCGTCCACCGCTCATTTCTGTACACGAAATTGAAAAAATGAAATTGACGAAATTGTCGGCACTTGAATGGGAACATTCAGAACGCAATTTATAAATACTGACATAAACATCGCATGCGATGGAAGCAAGTAAGTTAATCATGATACTAGCAAACAAAAATGTTTATATCTCAGAAACGGTTGACCTTTGGACCTACGTTTACTAAGGCTTTTTTACTCGGTACAGTGTGCCCTACACATCAAATAAATATTGAATGCTTTTTTTTTAACACCCTGTATTATATGAAATTTTGTCACTTTACTAACATTTGGTAAACAATATTAAATATATTTTAAACAGGGCTTGCTTAATAGATTTGAAATAGTTTATTCTCGTAGAAACTGTATCCAAGTACCGATAATAATATTATTCAAAAATCCCTTTTTGCAAAATCTTTTATAAAGTTGGCCAAATTGATAACACATGGGGCTATCTCACTCAATATTCGATGCTCACTATACAAATAAACATCTCACAGAATTGTGTCATTTGTGTTGATACAATTTCTTAGAAAGATTTTCAATTTTTTGAATCTTCTTAGTAGATTAACTAATTTGATGTTAGAAAAGAGAAAGCTCTACGTGTTGCTAGCTGTCCAGTTTCGTGTTCTATACATTATATTACTTTACAGATGAATACGTTATTTTAGGACCATGAACGCCTTATGTTGATAGCTTCCAGAATTTATGTAAAACGGATAGCTCCTCGGAACAGACTTAAAATCAATAACAAACAAAAATATACTATGGTTATTTGAAAATTCAGAAATTCAAAAATTCAAAAATTCAAAATTAATTACACATGTGTGTCAACTAGCTACGATGCATGCAGTCCCATTAATTTGCTTAGGCTTAATAATTGTGCTTCTTATTAACCCCTTCCCATCCCCGCCCCTTCCCCTCCCTTTTTCATTAACGGCCTCTTTCGTGACTGGCTGGAGGAGACATTTACTCCCTTTTATTATTAGTCTACATTCTATCTTGGCTCAAACCTGTCACCCTTTGTCACGTTTAATGGGTCGGGAACCGCGAAACCAAATTTCGATTCTTCCGTGGAATAGAAACTTTCGCATTCACGTTAATGAGCCCGAATGTACAACGTTGCTGCTTTTCTCGCGTTAAAGTCAACTTTCTTGATACGTACGATTAGTCGCGATCCTTGAATCGTTCGAAACGAAAGACACGAACTGCTCAGAGATGCCACGAGAGCCAACGACCTTTTCACTCCTCGTGTCGTTTATCGATGCTAACGCACGACAATACATTTGTACCCTTTTCTATGCAAAGGTGTAAAAGCGTTTTGTGTCTGTCGCGTTCTACCTAATGTTCGTTTTGCGTTCAATCTGATTTGAGGTCTAAGCAACGTGTCCTGGTTACTCCTTGCGTTCAAATAGCCAGTCATGCTTGATCAGCTTTATGAGAAAATAAAACATGATGTTGACTGTACATAAAACAGAGCACGTTCGCATTGTCGCAATCGCATCATCGCCTTGACACAGGGTTGAGCTGCACACTTGCATGCTGTATTATCAGTTTAACATTGAGTTCACTTATTTGTTAGATCTTACGATATTCGTTTGTTTTTTTTGTTTTTTTGTTTTTTTTTTTAAATCCTGAGACTGACTCCTCCGGCTGCTCAGGAAAGGAGAACACGATTCTACTGCCTGATAGGAGTTTTTCGGTTATGTGCAGGAAATGATTGACTGGATGTCGTATCTGTCGGTCGTGTCGACGCTCTTGTTCGTAGTATTCTTTGCTGTTGGGCCTGGTTCCATACCTTGGATGATTACGGCTGAGCTGTTCTCGCAGGGTCCTAGACCTGCCGCCATGTCTATCGCGGTACTCGTCAATTGGATGGCTAATTTTTTGGTTGGCATTGGTTTCCCAAGTATGAAGGTAAGAGAACGTCGAGCATCCATATTCGCGCTGTTGAAAATGTTTTTCTTTAAGAGTTTTCATTTCACATAACAGATTATCGTAAAATGTCCATGTTTTTTTACGCAACAGTAGACATGTTTCTTGTAGGAGTCTAAACGAAAAGTAAGACAGAAGATTCGAACTTACGATCCTTGGATCCACAGTCGACCGATTTATCTACACGACCAATCCCGTACCCTAAGTTTCGTATTCTCATTTGACTCCTTATTCTTGGGTATGGGAAGCGGGGACACTACAATTGTGAAAACATTTTTCTGCTAGCTTCATTCTCTCATGAGATTGATTGCAATTACTCAAGGGATAAGTTTATAGCCTTTTGAGCCATGAATTATTGCAAAATATTGTCAATCTTCTTTTTAACGTTTAGTTTTTCATAATTATAATTACTGTCAGTAATAAACAGAACAAAAATTTTATAAGAACTTATTCAACTACAGAATCCCTCAACAAGAGGAGTAAAAATTTTATGGTTTGATTGCACTGATAATGTTATTTCCGATGTATAGTTAGAGATACACGGTCTGTCTTAAAAGAAACCAAACTTTTGCTATAAAAAGAAAAAAGTACAAGTAAAGTTTTTACACACACGTCTATTTACTCAAAATAATCTCCCTTTGTGTCAATACAGCGTGTAGACTGCGTAATTAACATTTCGAAGGATCTTTGCAGCTCCTGTTTTGGTAGCCCGTTTAGTACGGCGGTTACAGTGGCCTGAATCTCCGAAATATTGCTATAATCTGTCCTTTTCATTGGAATTTTCAATTTTGGGAAAAGAAAATAATCGCAGGGAGACAGATCAGGCGAGTAGGGTGAATGATCCAAGGTAACAATGCCAATTCCAATGAAAGGGACACATTATAGCAATATTTCGGAGATTCAGGCCGCTGTAACCGCTGCACAGTGGGCGAAATCGACCAAATCTGTGTCAAAATCGTAGAACTCTTGACAGAAATGAGATAGAGCAATGATCTTTGGATGAAATTAAAGCAATAACTTCATAGACTAAGGGACAAATCTAGAGAAAGTGATGCGGGCAATGTTTGACCTTCAAAATTTAGGTTGAACTTCCACTTTTTCACCAAAATCTAGTTCAGCTCCTAGATCCAAATGTTTTTTATAATTTGCCACACATGATTTCTTATAGATTTTGACATGCCGAATTCAAATCTGGCTGCGAAATTTGTCTAGCATTTCAGGTAGTTGAGAAAAAAGGTATTTAAACGAAAAAATCGTTTAAAATTGTGTTTTTTTCGTTCAAATATCTTAATAATACTAATATAAATATTTATTTACATAGAATATCAAATAACAAAATATAAATAAAGTAACATGTTAATCCTAAATAATGCTGTACGATAGTAATAGTGTCCTAGGTTTAAATCTCGGCATCGCTCGACGCACAATCTTTCTAAATATACATTTTTCCATATTTATGGTCAACTTATTTATGCTTACTTGATTATCATATATATTTATATAGATATCAATATTTGAAAATGATGAATAATGTATTAGCTTTCTTTACAATTTTAAAACTTCATTAAGGATTTTGTTATATTTCTAAGCAAGTCTAAAGGCTGGTTTTAGTCTCATTGGATTCGGCAGAGATTTGTGATTACAATCCAAAAGAGAACTTTTCTGAATTTGTCCGAATTTGAGTTTTATAGCTAGTTTAGTACTAACCGGCAAGCAGCATTTTACGTGTGCTTGTGCGTTCGTCGCCTTTAGTGGTCTCCGCGAGGTTCCTCTGCGGAACTACATATTTAGATAAAACATAAAAAAACATATGACATCCCACTTATGGCAAAATAGTAGGAGGAACAGGTCATTAGATATTTTTAATAGAGCAATATATTTAACCGATCCAAAAATACCATTAATAGTTGTTCAAGAACGAATACAAACGTATAAGAACATAAATGTATCACTAGAAATAACAATTTATTGCAGAAAGGTAAGTAAATTCAAAAGCATGAATTCTTGCACAACTTCCTCCATAAATAAGAATGTAATTATGGAAAAATGTATATTTAATTTAAAATACCTTGCAGCCAGATGACTGAAGAAAGTGGGAGTCAAGATTGTGCGTCGAACGATGCCGAGATTTAAACCTAGGACACTATTACTATCGTACAGCATTATTTAGGATTAACATGTTACTTTATTTATATTTTGTTATTTGATATTCTATGTAAATAAATATTTATATTAGTATTATTAAGATATTTGAACGAAAAAAACACAATTTTAAACGATTTTTTCGTTTAAATACCTTTTTTCTCAACTACCTGAAATGCTAGACAAATTTCGCAGCCAGATTTGAATTCGGCATGTCAAAATCTATAAGAAATCATGTGTGGCAAATTATAAAAAACATTTGGATCTAGGAGCTGAACTAGATTTTGGTGAAAAAGTGGAAGTTCAACCTAAATTTTGAAGGTCAAACATTGCCCGCATCACTTTCTCTATATTTGTCCCTTAATCTATGAAGCTTTTGCATTAATTTCATCCAAAGATCATTGCTCTATCTCACTTCTGTCAAGAGTTCTACGATTTTGACACAGATTTGGTCGATTTCGCCCACTGTGCAGCGGTTACAGCGGCCTGAATCTCCGAAATATTGCTATAATGTGTCCCTTTCATTGGAATTGGCATTGTTACCTTGGATCATTCACCCTACTCGCCTGATCTGTCTCCCTGCGATTATTTTCTTTTCCCAAAATTGAAAATTCCAATGAAAAGGACAGATTATAGCAATATTTCGGAGATTCAGGCCGCTGTAACCGCCGTACTAAACGGGCTACCAAAACAGGAGCTGCAAAGATCCTTCGAAATGTTAATTACGCAGTCTACACGCTGTATTGACGCAAAGGGAGATTATTTTGAGTAAATAAACGTGTGTGTAAAAACTTTACTTGTACTTATTTCTTTTTATAGCAAAAGTTCGGTTTCTTTTTAGACAGACCGTGTATAAAATAAGCGTGAAGAAAAATCGTTCTGGAAGAGGTTAAATTTGCCTGGCGGTGAATGGGTTAACCATTCAGATTTAACCGAAATACCCTGTACAATGTATCATACAATGTATCGTTATGAAAAGCAGAGTTCTTAATTGGCGTCATCAGAACTTGTAATAGGACCATCTGAATCCAAAAAATGGAAGTAAATATTGAATTTTATATTTGTTGTTATCACTTTAAGATTTAATGTATTAAAAATACGTTTTCCTATTTGTTTTCATTATTAAAGATCTATGACTAAACTACTTTCATTACACCAAAAGATATAATATAAAAATGGCAATGTCGCTTAAGAGGCGACATACGTTCCTTAAGGGTTAAAATATGCCCTTCATCTTATCAGAACGTACACTCTGCGAGAAAATTAAACGATCGCTTTATAACTGCCTGGGAAAGCGAACTTCAAAGGTCTGTGATTTTGTCAAAAATAAATCAACGATGAAACATTGTCCGTGAAAAATTAAATGAAAACCACTTCAATTTCTATTGCGAGAAATTTAATTAACGACGTTTCGATTACTCCCACCGAGTGGTCCTCGAGGACCGCGAAACCAATAACGCAAATATACTGAAAATATTATTACAAGTACAGCCATAATGTTATTATAGATATTTCTATAAAAACGAGAAGTTTGGAAGGTCTCAGTTAGAATCGAAAGAGACTCTATACATAAATTCGAAACGTCGTTAATTAAATTGCTTATAATATAGACGGAACTTGAAGTGATTCATCTTGATCCATTCTGAGAAAATAATTGTACATTTTAAAGCTTAAACTTCAGTTTTCATATCGAGTGATTTTCTCGTGGATGTTTCTCAAAACGATCGTACCATTTCCAAATTGATCGTTAGAACATCTCAAGGTGAAAATCATGCACAGAATTTAACTAATTTTTGTTCTCAATTTTCACCAACTTGTGAAACTTTCGAATGGCCTCTAATTTTGTCTTCTTCTTATCGAAGCTTATCATTTTGTTTTGCCCAAAAATCACGATCTATAACAAAATGAGATATAAATTTTAAACACATGATAATGGCGACGAATAAATGTGTTACAATTGTTATAACTTTGCAAAAGAAATCGTAGTTTCGAAGAAAACAGGATTAAAAGTTAGACCCTGAATTTTAATGCTTCAATGATATATTTAACTTCTATGTATGAACTCAGAATTGAGGGATTTTAAACGATTTAACGTGATCGGCTTTAAAGTAGTGCCACAATTTTAAAAAGCATTATCAGTGAAATTTCTCATTAGGATTTGAAAACTGAAGCCATAAACTTCAGCATCCTCCTTTTCTATAAAAGTACAGAGTGAAAGTCACGTGAGAATTTGGTGTTTCTCAGACGATTATAAAGTGATCGTTGAACTTTGTTGCTAATACTTTACTATATTAACATGAAGACGATTTGACGAATATTTGTTTTTTTTTCTCATCTAACTCTACGTTAACCTCAGTCTGCCTTCGACTGTTACAGACTAGCCTTGAAAACTACACGTTCCTACCATTCAGTGCATTCCTAGCCATCTTCTGGATCTTCACGTACAAGAAGGTTCCTGAGACCAAGAATAAAACATTCGAAGAAATTCTAGCTTTATTCAGGCATGGTAACGACAGGTATGCAATAAACAAGCCACTTAATACCATCCCTAATACGTATAGCAAATCATTAGATAGATAATCTTCAGTTTGGAATCCCTTTCTTTTCTGCTGATTTCCATCGATCTTTCTTAAACGTACAATGGCGGCCAGCTACTTAGAACTGTTTGATGATTTGACAACGAAGTCGACTGACTTTAGCTAAAATTGATTCTCACATGCGAAATTAATAATTACTGTTAAGTATTAAGTAAGAGTGTATTGAATTAATTTTACATTTGACTCGTAAATAACAGGTATTTTAAATTATTGATATAAATATTAATGTGGACAACTATTTAAAATCCAGTTTTGTAATTGATGATAACAAAGTATGACAATTTTGGTACTAGAACGTGAAAAATAAGTAAAGTATAATTAGTAACTAGACTGGATGTTTATCTGAAACTTAAATGAAAGTATGTTTTATTTTCTAAACAGTCTGACACATACAGTGGGTGTAGAAAGTATTCGTACACCGATCAATTTCCAAAAAAACTATGTAAAATTGTAATTTATTAACTTATTTTTTATAAACAATGACATTCTACATATTCTCGGAAATCTCTAGAATAGATAGATAACAAAAAAAATAGCTATTTATGTAAGTTGCGAAATTAGCAAGAAAAAAACAATTAATCGATAGAAATGTGGAAGCAATAAATATTCGCACAACTGTTTAAAAGTACTTTACTGGAAACATGATGTTTTCTAATTCGTACGGAGCAATAAACTAATGTGTTTACGTTACAAACTCTACTGTAAATGATTCGTCATAAGAATCGTACAAATACTTATTGCTTCTATAATTTTACCCACTTTTCGCATTTTTTTGTTAATTTCACAAATTATATTAACTAGTAAATGTTGTTTGAACCATATCTATCTTAGAGACTTCCGAGAATATGTAAAATATCATTGATTACAAAAAAGAAGTTAAGAAACTACAATCTCACACAAAAGATTTTGGGAAATTGATCGGTGTTCGAATACATTCTACACCCACTGTATTTTATTGTTGATTCACAGTCTTGATTTTTCTTTTGATGAATTAGATTTTCTTAACGAAGTGGCATCGATTCTATTAGACGAAGACAAAATTCTACTGGAATATTGTTCTATGCTTCTAAACTTGTCGGTCTTCTCCTTTATCCATCTTTTTCATGTGGCAGACATGAATCTTATAGCTTGTACAAGTGCAGTTCTAAAAATACTTAAACGTTGAGCAGTAGCCAGAAATGTATTATGTTTATTTTTCAATAATTTTATCTGACTTCTTTATCGAAGATATTCTCATTTTAACCAATTTTACATTCTAACTTGATTTGTTCACATTTCACGAACTCAATGAACATTACACACAGCCACAATGTGAGGAAATATTACGAATATATAAAGTATCTCTCATAAGTAATTATACATGTTCGTATGATAGTAAAAATTGCTGAAAATATCCGTCATTTGCGAGTTAAAAATGAAATAAGTTTAACATTCTCTTATATGACATTGGCTGTGTATTAATCATTAATATCACCCTCGAGAAATGAATTTTACTCTGGCTGTTAGTGTGCTGTGCGAATTTCTTAAACGCAGAAACAAGCTTGTTTGTTTTAATTTGATTTTCCTTTGTTAATTACGGCGCGAGGATACAAGCAAAGAAACTCTGTAACTATCCTTTTGTGAAAATCGTCCGATGTTAATAACGCGTAACGAGAGCATTACGATTTCCTCGCGTACAAAGATCGTATCATGCGCATTCGATGCATGATACGCCGTTGTCGTATCCGTCCACGCCCGTCCACACTTTAGCGGCGAGGCATAAAATTGTGCGCAATAGTTTAAACATTCGATTCGGATGGGGAGAAAAGGTACATCGTAGCTTACACTTACGAAGAAACAGGAGGCTAGGGGATAAGAGAAGTGCACGTTTATACTCATTAGACTATCGATGAATCTCTATGGACGTTTATCGTGCGCAAAATACGTAATTAATTATGTACAATTAAAAGTAGCCTAGGTCACGAGATTACTCATTGGAGGGATTGAAATAAAAACAAAGAGACACGAGTGCGGTAATTATCTCTCGAACAACATCGAATCACGCAAATATGATATTGCACCGATACAATACGCTATCGAACACTATTGAGAAGGAAATACTGTAACGACTTCGTATCGAGCAAACAATTACGGCAACGATACTGTGAATTTTATATTATATTGAGCATATATCGCAGCACAATCTTTAAAGCAACATTTTATGTATCACTTAGTCGAGGCAATGATAGCAAATTGCGTTTACCCCGTTTGGCAAAAGTGGACACGCTATCAGTTTAGTAGGGCACACTTACGCCACGCAATCGTACGTATTCGCTGCCTAACCGAGGCGGATACGAATTCAACTGTGATAAATTACAAATTCGAATTCTGGAGGGTTGGGACACCTCGAAGCAGTGCTAATCGACTCGAACGATTGTAACTGCATAGGCGTGGTCGATAATAAAGCGGAAGTACCGAAGGGGCTGAGCGTCAAATAGTTTTCTCGTTATGAAAGCATAACGTTTTATGAGAGCTATTATTATTAGGTGTAGAAATTGTTGTTGTATTTAACAAAATACGCCTAAGCGACATTATTTTTCACAATTACTGTGAATAGCTTAAAGGTCCCGTGTTACAATTCTTCCTTCTGAAACATCATTGATGTTAACCCCTTTTTTATATTATTTTGTTTTATTCTTGATTGGCAATTTTGACCATACAACTTGTATGTCAAAAAGTCTTGTATGCCTTATTAAAATAGAAATGGACTTCCAGTCTTTGTTTTTAATCACTTTAACCGTAGAGGACTACTCTTTTTCTATTCTGAAAATTATAGCTTCAGTTATATTTAAATGAAGTCGTTCATGGTCCTCCAAGCATGAAGTTTATTAGAATGGTTCGGTCTGTAGTTCGATCATTGATAGTTTAGTTTCTCCTGATCGATAAAAAGGAATTTAGTTTAAGAATTATTTGTTAGAAACGTAGGAAATGGAAGTTAGTGGAAGCGATGAATAAAAGAAAATTTTTGGAAAAATAATGTTTTCAGACTTTATTTGTTGTTTTCAATGACGAAGAAAGTTTCTAAATTACTCGTTTCAATTAGTTCTGATGAATCAAGCCATTTTTTTCCAATGGTCTTTAACCCTTTCAGACCTGGCGTCCACAATTGAGGAAGAATTGGAAAGAAAGAACAGTTTTACTCGAAAACTACACTATTGGGATTTTTTTTTATTTTTTCCATACTAAATTCAGTCCAAGTTAACCCTAAAAATTAAATTACATTAGTACGAGAAAAGAAAATAATTCAGGTCTGAATCGGTTAAGTAACAAAACCTTGTTATTTCAATGATGCTGCACATATTCAGTTATTAAGTTATAAGTATATTATCTCCACATTTTTTAAATCACTTGAAAATTTAAAACAAACAAGTTGATTCTATTTTCATTTTAGCTGATGTAGCTTTCAGGCCATAGAATGGGAAATAGCTCTTGCGAGACAGATTGTATAGTTTAATTATTCAAAACGCACTTAGGTACTTGCTAGCCTCTTTCTGAAGAAAACAGATAATCCTTAATCCCTAATAAGTGACTGTTACTAAATTAATAATTTTTTTGGTGCTGCATCGGTGAATTATTAGTTCTTTTCTGAGTTGGATTGTTAAAGTTTCATACACCACTTAATAATAATTGATTAACCGATAAATACAGTGAGTGTAGAAAGTATTCGAACACCGATCAATTTCCAAAAAAACTGTTGTGTGAAATTGTAGTTTCTTAACTTCTTTTTGTACAATTAATGATATTTTACATATTCTCGGAAGTCTCTAAGATAGATATAGTCCAAACAACATTTACTAGTTAATATAATTTGTGAAATTAACAAAAAAAAAAAACAATTAATCGATAGAAATGTTGAAGCAATTATTCGGACAACTGTTTAAAAGTGCTTTACTGGAAATGTTATGTTTTCCAATTCGTACGGAGCAATAAACTAACGTGTTTACGTTACAAACTCTATTGTAAATGGTTCGTCATAAGAATCGTACAAATACTTATTGCTTCTATACTTTTACCCACTTTTCGCATTTTTTTGTTAATTTCACAAATTATATTAACTAGGAAATGTTATTTGGACTATATCTATCTTAGAGACTTCCGAGAATATGTAAAATATCATTGATTATAAAAAAAGAAGTTAAGAAACTACAATTTCACACAACACTTTTTTGGGAAATTGATCGGTGTACGAATACATTCTACACCCACTGTACATTATTGATGAACTCTCAGTCTCGCACAAGCAAAGTTTATTACGTCTCGACTCTTTATTTGAGTGTCATAAAAATCTCACAATTCGAATTTAGTACTTAAATATATACAAAAATTTATAACAAATTTATAACAAATAAAGTCATGTTTGCAATGCATTGGGAAAGTAAGTTTTGTCAAAACAAAGACTTCTATAAATTTAAGGAAAATAAAAAATAAGAAGGGATGTTTTGTCTTTACTATCAACAAAATTATTACTTTTAAGTGATCACCAGTCTAGAAAATATACTTAAAAATGATTATTACTTCAGCTATAATCATTCCATTCCTAGAAATAACACTATTGCTAGCAATGAAATTAATTATTGAAAAATCTCAATGTCTTTCAATTTTGACACCCCCTTGGTACTTCCACTCTACGATTGTATCTAGAAGAAGTAGAATGACGTTTCCAAAATTAATTCTCGCGTGTCAGGGTTCGATCACGAGGAGCGTCGTTGCTTTGCAGGCTAAACTTCGAGATTAACATATTCGGAAGCACACGATTATGAACAGTGCATGTAGAATTTTTCGAGATTCGTGCAGACAACATCCGTTAACGTAGTGAGAATATCAGCTGCAACAATTTTGAGATTATATGTATACGATACCATGAAACGTACACGATGATTGTTGCATGGTTGTATAGCAACAGTTTTATTGTTCATACTGTCGTAGTATTGTCGACTATCCTCGGCATTTACGTTACACCGAACAGTCTTTCTTGTAACAATGAAGAAGGTACAACATCGTTCTCGTAGATTCGTGAGTTCCACAATAACGTTTATTACAACATTGGTATTGTCTTTTCCACTGTTCGATAATGCAACAAAGGAAATATATTGAAAGTGAAATCGAAGCGATGGGCAATGGAATTCAATGCATCGACTTGCCGAAACTACGATTCGTTTGTTTTACCTTCACCTTGTGATTTATTTTACATTTTCATAAGTATTATGGTTATATATATATATATTCATTTGTAAAACGTGCTGAGCTTGAAGCTTCATAGTCTTATTGTTACGTATTTCTTCAAGGCCAAATGGATATTATTATATTTATTTGTTTAGCATATTGTATATGTATTATTTCAATAAATCGTTATTTAATGGTTCTGGTAATCCTTTAAGTTAACTTCCGTACTATTTACACGACGACAAATTCTGTTCATAATCGTACATATCGTAATTGTGCTTTCTGTGTTATTTGGAGCAGGAGCAGCTTGCGGGACAGCAGACTCTATGGGTGAGTCTTGACAATACATTCCCCCTGTTACTGTGGTGGCTTTGTTACGATACCTATATCGATTTATAAGACTTACCTTTTACTGCATGAGAATCAGTTACCAAAGACACCACTAGTCGTCTTTAAAGAAAGGATTATTTTTTAGCAATTCCAGCTGCTTTTAATTCGCTTCAGTCACTCTGGACTAAAAAGACACGTGACATTGTGAAAATATCTTTGTCAAGTTGAATTTTTTCGTATATTATCGAGCCGTTACAGATAATGTGTTAAATGGTTTATAGTTATCATACGAACTGTTTTTCGTAGATATCTCAACAAATATTGGGTTCATTGTAAAAATAGTTATTATAAAAAATAAACGTAGAGAAATTTTCTACAGAAAAGGTGATATATAAATTTTTCGTATAGGCGATGGTTTACACGTAACAAGACTTTGAAATCAAGTTTGGAAGAATTTAAAATCCGCCCTTGTGATTCGTCACAGCGGCCATTTTAAGCGTTTGAGTATGCGTGATCTAGTAGTTTCGTACTATATTGTTACGTGTTTACAGGAAAAGATACTGAGCCTGTCAATGAACAATTTTTTTTGTGAGAATACAAACAGATAGCAACAAACAGAGTGTCTTGTCAAATACAATTGGTTAACCATGGAAGTTTTCACAGTCTCGTTCGCGATCTATACATTCCTACCTGATTCGTTATTTTTTATATGAATTATTATTAAAATGAATAAAAGAATGTAGGGAGGTGATTAGGGGGTAATATAGATTAAAGTTGAAGATTCAAACTTATGCTCGACGCGAACGAGTAAATCCTTAACTGTGCGACAACAGCATATTACACCCTTTTTATAGAAAATTTCTTCATTTCTATTCTTCGTAATGACTATTTCTGCAGTAAACACGATAGTTTTCGACAAATCTACGAGAAACGTGTAACAGTAACAAATAGATTGTACATTATTTGTCACGACTAAATAAAGTTACACAAGAAATCAGTTTGATAGAATATCTTCATAATCGATTCCGAAATGACTGAGCCATTCGATGTAGTGAAATGACAAAATTGCGATGTTAATTTCGAAGGTGAGATTGTATGCGCATTAAACTCGAGGCGAGTCTCGACATCGGGAGTATTGCTTCGCAACCGTGTAAAAAAATAATCCTGTCCCTGCCTATTTAAGTGACTACCATAACATCTCGGTACTAACAGCCTGGCATGTTGAAACATCTTTACTTACTATCGGCTCGTGCGAGTCGCCATCTCATGCGCTATTCAGTCAGGCTAACTTAATCGTAAAGAAGGCGAAGATATATCCATAGTTGCATGAATGACTCGTTACGATAAATTGTAATTTATTTCGTTTTTCTTTTGCGAAGATACATTTCACAGTTTCTATAATAGTTCTTCTGGGCTATTATGTGATCGATACCAATGCTTTTAGCAAACTCGAGTAAAGAAAACAAAAGAAAAAAGAAAGAAAGAAAAAGAAGAAAAGTGCAATTCCTGTTGGTAAGGTTTCCTACATAACAGCCCCGACTACTACTCGATTACCCTCCTGGAGCCTTGTATTTTACAGCATGCTCCTCTTAGTCTACCAATACCCGATAAATGTTCGACGACAGATATATTCAGTCTTGGAATAATTTTCATGTCGATTATAGTTGGCACGAGTTTATGGCGCTGTACTATGCGACTGCATGTTAGTGCTTACATTACTGTTTGGCGTACGAACCATTTCTAAGTTGTATACAAACGTAATAGATACTTTATTCGATAGGCAAACGCAGAAAGAGCCGCTTTGCATAATCTTCTACCATCATTCGCGTAAAACTAAAAGAAAAAAACAAAGAGAGAGAGAAAAGGAAAAGAAAATATGAGATAGAAAAATGAATGAAAAGATTAAAAAAGATGAGAGATTAAAACGGAGCATGGAAGCAACTTTGCGTCCACGTTCCTCGTTTGATCGTGCAGCTCTTGATAAACTCGCAAGCTACGCCTTTGTTTCTTTTCTACTCCTGATTCTTTTTTTTTCTATGTTTCTTTATTATCGATTCTGCTGGAATAAGGTTTTGCCGAAACATTCGACGAATCGTTATCAGCTTCTATTTATGAATGGATTCCAATCGATAGTCGGTCTATTCGTTGCTTCTGGTTTAGCGGAACTTGATTGAATTTATATATTCGTTTTAATAACGGCCGTACGCTAGTTGAATAAACGACATAGAATTAGTAATAAGAGCCATTTTCTCCTTGTCTTTATGATCGAATGAGTACTGTTTATAAATTTATGACTGTGTATGTTTGACTCTTACGTGTCAGTAAAATGCATCTATGTGACCATCAATATATGCATATTTATATTTATAATCATAAATAGCTTCGGCAAGCCGTTATGAAAAAATCGAAAGCCAATACCGTTTCAGAAGTTTCACAACATTCCTTTACGATTATTAGATTATTACTCATCGATTCTTCTTTCCCTCGCGGCAACCATGCAACTTGTTCAATAGAAAACGTTGTTTACCTGTGTTGAAGCATTTTGGACAAGCTGTGTATGCAGGAAGTATTGAATAATTAATCGAAGTATTATACACATTAATGATTCGAATTGATAAAAGTCGGTCTCGAAGTTCGAACGAAACTGGCTTGATGGGCATTGGGAATCGGTAACACTCAAACTATTCCTCCAACACGACATACAGTGGGTGTAGAATGTATTCGTACACCGATCAATTTCCCAAAATCTTTTGTGTGAGATTGTAGTTTCTTAACTTCTTTTTTGTAATCAATGATATTTTACATATTCTCGGAAGTCTCTAAGATAGATATGGTCCAAACAACATTTACTAGTTAATATAATTTGTGAAATTAACAAAAAAATGCGAAAAGTGGGTAAAAGTATAGAAGCAATAAATATTTGTACGATTCTTATGACGAACCATTTACAATAGAGTTTGTAACGTAAACACATTAGATTATTGCTCCGTACGAATTAGAAAACATAAAATTTCCAGTAAAGTACTTTTAAAAATGGCTCTAATAGAGGAATTGAAGAAGATCGCACTTCGAGTAACTAATAATTTAGTTAATTTAATGCTTCAAAGAGTTACAATAATTATAAAATCAAAAGGAAATCCCACGAAGGAAGTATTATATACTTGTAAATTAATGTAAATTTCTTTTTTTTTTAAATCAAGTTTTAAACATGAGACAGTTGTGCGAATACTTATTGCTTCTACGTTTCTATCGATTAATTCTTTTTTCTTGTTAATTTCGTAACTTACATAAATAGCTATTTTCTTTGTAATCTATCTATTCTAGAGATTTCCGAGAATATGTAGAATGTCATTGTTTATAAAAAATAAGTTAATAAATTACAATTTTACTTAGTTTTTTTGGAAATTGATCGGCGTACAAATACTTTATACACCCACTGCAGATTGATATTTTTCTCTCGCGTCTCTGTCGAAGAAAAATTTAAGGAGTCTTCTCACTTTAGCATTTCGAAAAATGAAAGTAACAAGAATTGAGAATTGAGAATTTTTTTACATGAAATATAAGCTGAAGATTGCTCAAATTTTACATCTGATTTTAATCATTCTTTCACGAAGTTTTAGAACTTTTCTAGTTGAAGGTTCTCTGAATTTTACATGTGACTTTAATCATTATTTGACGAGATTTAAAAAATTTCCTAACTGAAGGCTTTCTGAATTTTACATGTAATTTTAATCACTATTTGACACAATTTTAGATTTTTTTCTAGCTACATGTTTTCTGATGGAATCTCCACGGGCGAAAGGGTGGGTGAATCTGACTCCAAAAAGACAAATGGATTTTTTAAATAAATCATTAAAATAGTTAGACGTTGGCAGAAATGGGCAAATTTTTTATTGAAATATAAATTTTGAAAACAAATGAAAGTGACAATTAACGAGTAAAAGAATTAGTGAAACTGTTTATGCATTACTTGTTAAATAAAATTTGGAATTTCAATTATAGAATCATTCTATTATATAATTAATTAATCATTTAATCGAGTAACTATCACGACTAATATATTATGTATTAGTTTTATTTATTATCCATTACTCTCATCAAATTTTGAACGTCTTCAGATATCGACAATGACTAGACTGCGGATTTTATGCATTTATGATATAAACTAATATAGTAAGCACATTCTAGACATAACCAACAGGTATGTGCACTTATGTTCCATGAAATAACAATAAATACTACTTGTGTAATATGTTCACCATACATTCTATATATTATATTCATGTTTCTCATAGTATTGTACATCATAATTGCATATAATCCGAAGTGTGGTAATAATAACAAACTATTAATATTATTCATTAATACTAATTTCTCGATTTTTCATGCGTGCACTACTACATTCAAACTGTTATAATTTCGTCAACATTAAAAATTTTCCACATCTTTGAAAAGAAATCATTTTTTTTTTAAATGTTTAAAGTAAAAAGACTCCTTGAAATAGTCGACTCGCTTACAATATAAAGCGAGCAGCTCGCTTCGAAGTTGTCGACAGTCAGTTCAGAGTTTAAGTTGTGTCCAGATTCACAAAAAATTGGGAGGAAATATTTCTATAGTTGGGAATCATACGAACGACCCCTTTTGTTCTCAACGTAGGATGCATATTGTACGTTTTTGTTTTTTCTTAGAGTAAAAGCTTATACTATTACGTACGACGCAAAACTAGGATTTCTCTCAAAAATCGACACATCAATCGATTGGAGGCTCGATGGCCATGTAACATTATTATATTGCAGGGAAGAGGAGCTCGCCACTAACTCTAGCAAGGAGACCGTCCTATCTGACGCCACCACTGCCAACCATACCCACGCTACTGACAAACCATAATAATAAAAACAAAAAAAAAAGAATTAATTAACCGAGAACGATTTTAATCCGAATATCGAATGCCATTCACTGAAAATGAAAATGAGAAAACGTTAAATACTATAGAGTTCTCGTATCCAGTCAATCTAATCCAATAATTGTTATCGGCAACGATATAGCATTACACGTAGCACGAAACTGCTCTAAGGATAAAAATTGTAATCACTGATTACGCGTTTATGACTCAATTTTTAGAATACTCGTTAACTAGTATATTATATTAATGAACGAATATTTCGGCATCACCGATAACATCGTATACATACGTATATAAATATATATACATATATTATATGTTGTAAAATAAATCTGTTTGTTTATTTAATTACCGGTTTCATTTCACTTCCATTCGTACGTGCGACCTTGACAATCGAATTCTTTATCTTCTTCTGTTTATTTTATTTTTTTTCGTTAATTTCCGATCGAGCTTGTGACCTAATTATCGTTTCCCTTGCAGGAAAGGTCTGTTAAGAGTATATTTGCAGCGTAATTAAATTGCGTTTGATTTCGATAATTAAAGACGAGTCGGTGGGGACTCCTGTTCGGTACGATTCGGAATAAACAGTAATTACTATTGAAGTTTGACAAGTGCATAGGCGATAAGTACATGTCTCAAATCTACTACACAGGCCAGTGAACCACTGTAATCTTACAAGGCTAGAAACTGTGAAATGAATTATCATTTCTTGAGAAAAATCCACGCGAAACGAGCGCCTAGAACGATCTACAGTAATTTTTCGCTTAATGTTAAGAAGTTGGGATGAAAGGTTATCTTAAACCGAGGGTCGGTGGAGGATTTGTTCTCCGAATTAATAAAAGTTAAAGGGGCGACTGGAAGAGGACAGTGAATGGAATACGATATGGAAAATGAGTGAAATGCATCAAAGAAAATGTAACTCTATCTGAAGGATGCTTCAAAGCGGTGCCGAACGCGTATCGGTGTGATAATACTAATACAAAATGCTTCATATTTGTATATTTAGTCTACGCAATTTATTGACGCTTCTCCCAATTAAATTAAATTATTTACAATTGATGGTGGATTAGCAGAATTTTTAAGAAAGAAATACTTTTTATATTATTATTTAATCATTTTGAAAGTAATAGTGATTAACGCAGGAGTTATTCTATGTTGAAAATAAGACTAAAGAAGACCTCATTCGGAACTATTTTGTATTATAATTTATTCGTATCATGCCTGAAACATATGGTTTTCGTTTATTGACAAGTTAAAGCAAAAATACTTTTGACGTACCTTTACTAATACAACATTTCGGTTAGATTATATACAGTAGGTGTAGAAAGTATTCGTACACCGATCAATTTCCCAAAAAACTGTTGTGTAAAATTGTAGTTTCTTAATTTCTTTTTTTATAATCAATGATATTTTACATATTCTCGGAAGTCTCTAAGATAGATATAGTCCAAATAACATTTCCTAGTTAATATAATTTGTGAAATTAACAAAAAAATGCGAAAAGTGGGTAAAAGTATAGAAGCAATAAGTATTTGTACGATTCTTATGACGAACCATTTACAATAGAGTTTGTAACGTAAACACGTTAGTTTATTGCTCCGTACGAATTGGAAAACATAAAATTTCCAGTAAAGAGGAATTAAAGAAGATCCCACTTCTAATAACTAATCGAATAACTAATAATAAACTAACTAAACTAATAATTTAGTTAATTTAACGCTTACAAGAGTTGCAATAATTATAAAATCAAAAGGAAATCCCTCGAAGGGAGTATTATACATTTAAACATTAATGTAAATTTCTTCTTTTTTTAAATCAAGTTTTAAAAATTAAACAGTTGTACGAATACTTATTGCTTCAACATTTCTATGGATTAATTGTTTTTTTTTGTTAATTTCGTAACTTACATAAATAGCTATTTTTTTTGTAATCTATCTATTCTAGAGATTTTCGAGAATATGTAGAATGTCATTATTTATCAAAAACAAGTTAATAAATTACAATTTTACACAGTTTTTTTGTAAATTGATCGGTGTACGAATACTTTCTACATCTACTGTAGATATTCTACTATTACATTACTTTTTTATATCTTACTATTTAGAATTAGAATTTAACCGACTTTTCTATGGAAGAAATATTTTATTTTAACTCATAACTTAACGTCAAATGCTCTACTGTTACAGAACTTGAGAATTATTCCATCATAGAGGTAGTGACTTCACATAATATAAAGCTCGTAATAAATACTGAATATTTTTGTATAAAATATTTTTAAAAATAACCAATCTCTTTAGTGGTTAATACTACGGAATAGTTTACCAACACCGATATTAAAAATTTATACAAATTACTTTTCAATACGGAAGATTATACTGAAAAGAAAAAAAGAAATCGTTGGAATTATAAAGTACTACAATTTTAACTGAATATTTAATCAAATTTATCAATGAACGAGAACCACGTATGGATTTCATATCAAGAAAAGAAGACAAAATATATTCATATATTATATTTATTATTTAAAATAAATGTACATGTAATTAGAATAATCGAAAGAACGTCGTCAATTTACAAAATATTTTCATGAGGATACATCATCAAAATATCGAAGTTCCAGTACCGCTTTGAAGTTCGGCCAGTCGTTAAATCTCCAGCTGTCGATTGCCCGAGCAAAATAAACGTAAACAATGCTTGAAATGATTGCTACTTATCCCTAACGCAAATTTTCAATAATAAGCGAGAAGTTACTGTAGATGTAACCTTGCGAAACAAATAATATTTTCACGAAAGTAGAACATGGAAAACAAAAAAATGGGTGACATTAAAGTTCGACTAATGGTAGCTTTGCAAGGGCGTTATAATGTTTCTGGATAGCGAAGAGAAAGTATCGTAATTGTGTACTGTAACAAAGTACAACGTCCTCAAAATTATCACATTCAAATCCAGGTCAATTAGGATAAAATAAATTAATAAAAGAAAAAAAAAGAAGAAAAAAATGAAATGGATACGTAACGTTGATAAGTCGCGGTATAAATATTCTCACGGTCCTACGACGTCGGTGCATGTTGAATCGATGCCCTCGACGAAGATCTGGAATGTAATAAAGAGAAGGAAAGATTCAATAGACATGTGTGAAGAAGCGGAAACTTGGACAAGTCGCGTGATGTTTTGCAGGAGCATGCTAAACTGTGTGAATGCATTAGAGGGACACATACCGCCAGCAGAGAGTGCAGCCCTGATGGTGGCCGAGGAGAAGCCACATCCTGATTCATGTAAGGCTTAAAAACCTCACCAAGATCACCCACAATCATCTATCACCATAGCCATTTCCATATATGCGACAAGCAATTCTTTGAATCTGCCTAAAATCGAACACGTCTCCCAAAGGGATCTCTTTAGCACCATCCATATTTTTAAATCGTTCGAACTTTCAGGTAGAAAGACAAGATCAATTATATGAATTGAAATGATATGACAAATACCAAACTTTACGTTAATATGTTCCTCATGTTGCTTTTTGTCTCATACAATTGGTTTTATTTCAGACCACATAAACAGCCCGAATCATTTAAAAATATTGATGATGATATACAGTGGGTGTAGAATGTATTCGTACACCAATCAATTTCCCAAAAAACTGTTGTGTAAAATTGTAGTTTCTTAACTTCTTTTTTTATAATCAATGATATTTTACATATTCTCGGAAGTCTCTAAGATAGATATAGTCCAAACAACATTTCCTAGTTAATATAATTTGTGAAATTAACAAAAAAATGCGAAAAGTGGGTAAAAGTACAGAAGCAATAAGTATTTGTACGATTCTTATGACGAATCATTTACAGTAGAGTTTGTAACGTAAACACATTAGTTTATTGCTCCGTACGAATTAGAAAACATCATGTTTCCAGCAAAGTACTTTTAAACAGTTGTGCAAATATTTATTGCTTCAACATTTCTATCGATTAATTGTTTTTTTCTTGCTAATTTCGCAACTTACATAAATAGCTATTTTTTTTTGTAGTCTATCTACTCTAGAGATTTCCGAGAATATGTAGAATGTCATTGTTTATAAAAAATAAGTTAATAAATTACAATTTTACATAGTTATTTTGGAAATTGATCGGTGTACGAATACTTTCTACACCCACTGTATACCATCACCCATATTTTTAAATTGTTCGAAGTTTCAGGTAGAAAGACAAGATCAATTGTATAAACTCTAACGATATGATTAATAACAAACTTTACATTAATGTTCCTCAAGTTGCATTTTATCTCATGCAATTGGTTTTATTTCAGACTAACTAAACAGTCAGAATCATTTAAAAATATTGGTGGTGATATATCATAGTTATACTCCCTAGTATAGTAGATTAATTATATGTTCTTAGCCTAGTACTCGTATATACATTTCGGTTAGGCTGCAAACCCTAAAAGAATTGTTTGTTACTTATCGCTTACTCCATCTACCTGTCATTGTGCATGTCATGATGCCATCTATGTATGTTTGTAAATTTTGTTCATTTGTAGTTTCATTGTGATACATACGTTTTGAATTTATTTGCGACTATTACTTTTCTGCTTTCAGTATGATTCAAAAGTGCAGAGGAATCAAAGTGCTGATTATATGAAAATCAAAAATTACAATTGCTGCTTCGCTACTACAAGACATACAAGTGGTCCTAGCAGAGAACAATATCACACTACCTATATATTTTTGTGTTGACAATAGCAGAATTTAGGAGAGTGAAATCGAACATGATCACATTGTAAATGACAACAAGCCACTATACCAAACCGTAATCTTGTCCAGTTGTAAATTGTAACGTAACTGAGATGCTTAGAGATTTAAACTTTAATTGCATCGATATCCTTGTAAATGTTCATGATACGATTTTTCGTTTCTAAGTCATTTCATTTTTCATTGTTAAACGGTAAGAGATTCGATAGGAGTTCATAATCATCTTGTGATACGGGGCAATGCGTTTCTTAAGTTAATTTAAACGCAATTTATCATCGTGGAATATTTTTTTTCAAGGAGACGTTATGTCAGTAAGATCATTAACGAGACATGTTATTTATTCTTAAATTCACTCTCACGTTTCGTAACTGTTTGCATTTCATGCATTGATCATATAGCTCTGTGGCTTTCCCACGAATCACACTGTTTCAGCGAAATACACCACACACTCGATTTAAAGTTAAATATAGTTGAAGTACTTTTCTTTTTGTATAGAGAGCTTATATTTCTGACAATCCCACGACATATGTGAATATAAATATTAGCGAGTTGTAAATACAAACGATTACTGTGAATAGAAATAGATACACGATAACTTTATCGTATTGTTTTTTTTTTCTTTTGTAGTCCAAGAAACTCACAATCAGCATTATAAGCTCTATGATTTATATTATACGTCTCTCTTCTATCATCTGTGTGCAGTATAATAATCTGTCCTGTTGTATACCTGATTCTAGTCAATCTTAAGTATTCTTACAAATGAAATCGGTAGATCTATTGGCTTTATTTCCACTCTAAGAGTATACATATATATATTATGCGCTATTAACACTGGCCTTTGTAGTAGTTTAAATGGAGGTAGGCCATTATGGATTTCGCATTAACACATTATGATCTCCAGGGATCAATCTGTAAATGTAAAGGCATCAAAGAATGAGGAGTCGTATAAATATCGAACTTAAAAGGAAAAAAAATTAAAAGAGAAAAAAATATAAGAAACAAATTATATCACATTATTATTATTTTTTTATATGAAACTGTAAAACCGACTTGAAAATACTACCACAGTTGGAGCATGGATGTACAATGTGCATGTACGCATGGATGTATCTTACTTTATTTGGATTAAAAGAACATTCTAAATAGTAACTATTAATATCTTGCAATCTTTATTTCGAAACTATTTTATCCCCCGGCTTATTATTTATATGGTTAAATACAGGAACGTAAAATAGAAGGCACAGTTTTTCCCCACTGATCATCCGGGCATCAGTCCAACTTGAAATAAATGATACACATGTTTAAAATTTTAAGGCTATTGAAAGACAATCACGTTACTCTAATGGACACGATTATATTTTATAGGTACATTCCACGTATCGATTGTATACACGTTAATAGTCGTAAGCTACTCATATACTCATACAATTATTAAGGAGTTGTTATCATGTTTCGTATTTTTCAGGTAGTATTTAACCCATTTCGGGATTTAAAACTCACTGTGCGAGAAACACTGATCATGGAATGTGAAATTATTTACCGTTGATTTTTTAATAACGAATCACGTTTCTATTATGTTTTCAGGACACTGGCAACAAACAGTCAAATTCATTTGCATTTACTTATAAGAATACGTACATATTACTATATAATAAGAAACAATTTTCTCATGTTCCGCACTGAAAGTTTAAAAGCATCTACAATAATGAGGTCTAACGGAGACATCAAAATGCAGACATTAACAATACGCTTAAATTATTAACACTTACAGTCATAAAGTATACAGACATTGTTATAAATACGCAAGAAACAAAAGAAAATGTTTCATTCGCTGTCATAAAAGAGTAAATTAATAGTAAATAGCGCTTGCAAATCTTAAACCTGTTCCCTCTGAAATGTCAGAGGCTATTATTTTCGAAAGTCCTGGGGATATTAGAACGATTTTATTTTCTACTAAAATATTCATTATTAGGATATGAATTCGAATTATCTCAATTTTATTTGTATTCAATATTTTTGGCATTTAAATAAATGTGTATTTAAATTAACGAAAATATGCGATGTAGTTCTTTTATTGGCAGTATTTGCTGTGTACATCACTTTTATACACTTTTATACACTTTTGAAATTTACATTTTATAATGATAATGAAGGACTTGTTGTTTCATCGATAATGTATAGAAACTTTTTACATTTTATTATAAATAAGTTTACCATAGAATTTTGACTCTATTCGAAAAATTGTCTACTTTGTATCCTAATAATACAAAAAAAAATCATTTTTCTGTTCCCAATTAATAATGGACGAATTTCTAATTTGGATGAAAATTTCAAATTACGAATGAAAGATAAAGAACCTTTAATGCAACACTCGTTCAATAAAAAATCTGTAACAATTCAGAGGGGACACATTTAATTTCAGTACAAAAATCATTTTATCTCGATTTTGATACCACTTACGATTGCCAATAATCGATTAAGGAGTAAATAATGCCTGAATATTTACTTTCATCGTTCAGTAATGAATGCCTCAACGATCGAGTACTTTCACAACAAATTGATCATTTTCTGTAGCTGTTTAGGGATTTTGATGAAATTGAAATATATTGTAATTCACATGAAATTAGGCGGAACTTAAGTCATCACTTTGCTAGCTTCGCATTTGTTTAAAAAGTACAGATCTCCGAAACTATCGATGTTATTCAATATCGCTTTTGTTCATTTTCATTGAAAAGGAATAGGCTTTCAAAATATATTATTTTCCATTCAAAACAATTGTTCACGTCTACAACATGAAAATAAAATACAAACATGCGATGTACTTCTTTTATTGGCAGTCTTTGCTGTGTACATCAGTGCACTTTTATATATTTATTTACATAAAATAATAAATATTTAAATAAATATATATATTTTTTATATTTTATATATATTTTATATATTTTATATATTTATAAATAATATTTATTTTGCAAATTTAAAAAAAGCACTTCGAAATGCTGTATTTTTTAAACAAATTCGAAACAAGCAGAACGATGACTTGAACACCTCTCTCCCTAATTTCCCCTGAACTACAATATATTCTAGTTTCCCGAAAATCCCCAACCTCGTATCTACAATAATCAATCTGTTTATCGTAAAACAACCCACTCAACGAGACGTTCGTGGTACAAGTAACATGTTAATTCTCTGTGACAATTTCTCTCTACAAGAATCGTAGAAAGCTTGCTGTTTGTCGTCTTTTAAATTGAAACGGTTTGACAATAGATGAATGCCAATTGTAGTGTTTAAAAAAAAAAAATTTTTTAATAAACAAGTACACGCGAGTGTAATCGAAAATCTGCATCTGTTTAATGTGGACGAACAGTTGTGTTTGCAGCTGGATCAGAACGATCTTCCGGCGCTCCCGCTCAGCCGGAGAGACCACCGCCCCCGCTTCCCCCGCCACGCTTTCCGAACAGCGGTGTCTGACAATGGGAAACAGCTCCTCTTAATATCGGTAATCTAGTGATCATGAATGCGTCGATACCACTGCCGCTACTGCTCACCGCTAACAGCCTCACATTGGAAAATCAATTATACGAGATCATCACGGAGAGGAGCAAGGCCTGCGCGGCTTTCTTGCGGAATAGTTTTCGTCGGGCATTTAACGCGTCCACTGTCAGCTGGAGTGTCACGGAGAGTTTCGATAGTGACGTATCGTGCAATCGTGCCTGAATCCAGAGAAAAAAAAAAGAAAAGAAAAGGAACGAACCGAACCGAACCGAACCGAACCGAAATCACCCATCGATCCGATCGAGATTTCGAATCGCACGGATTCGATCGGTACTGGCTAACGAATTCTCGTTAACGAATGTACTTAGCACACCCAGATCCGCGCATTTCTTCGTTTCACGGATCCTGGGGAGCCTGGTAGTAACGTAACGATTTTTCTTGAACGAGATAGAGTGACAGCAAGTGCGGAGGAGGTAATGAATAGGCCGCGCGATAAACTGGCTCGTGTAACGAGATAATTTACAATCGTGAGAGAGAGAGAGAGAGAGAGAGAGAGAGAGAGAGAGAGAGAGAGAGAGAGAGAGAGAGACCACGAGGTGGAGGAGATCTTCGATAAGAGAAATAAAAAAAAATCTAACGAAATGATGCGAAAGTGATTGTGCCTAGACATTTGCATTCGGATGAAACGCGCGTAACGAGTTGGACCGTGATCACTGTATGGGAATTTGAACTTCGTGCGACGTCGAAGAGACATAGAGAACGTGTGTAATTGCTATATGCGACGATGAATCATTTAACGAGAAAAAGAAAACCCCAGAGAAAAAGGTGTATATCTATATACTTCACTTTTATATCGTTAATTTCGTAGGATTTATTCGAGTTATACGTCATTTTGTATATCACACCGTCGTCTTTATAACTGATTGCACTGTAATATTATTATCCGCTGTGCGTTAACCCCTTCGTGTGCCACCCATTTCAATGCATTTAATGGGCGTTACTTGTTTTTTCTTTTTCTTCTTTCTTAATGAAAAATGTTTTTATTTTAGAATCTGTTATTAATTGGAAGTAGAATCTACATATTTATTATTTGCAATTAGCATTTTCGGAGCATATGATTTTTGACGAGCACAAGATGATTGCATCGTTCTAATAATTTTAGATGAAACAGCAGAGAGAAAAATAAGCCATTTGTTAGTTTTTGTTTGAACCATCAGAAGCTTACATCTCTCGCTACTTTTCACATTGAATTATAATTTAAGCCAGTAAATGCCAAGCTTTTCTCTCTGAAAGTGTTTGAAATCTCCCAACCTGGAGGCTATTCGAATATTAAACGTGTCAAATTATTAGGTTGTCCTGAAAGTTTCTTTCGCGAGTTGCATTCAATTATTTTATGTGGTCGTGTTTATATAAATAGACAATCTAATTTCATAGATATTCATGTTATAACAGTAATGGAGTAAAATGAATCGTACACAATTCAGTAATGTAACATAAAACATAAACTATTGTGCATCTATTACTTATTAATAAAGCGAAAGAAACTTTTGGGACAACCTAATAAAATAAAATCTGCTAATACAAACTAGTGACACTTTGTCATTGTGTCGTCAAAAATATTGCACTCCGTAAATTTTAATTGGGCAATTAATATACAGTCAGTCCCATAAATATTTCTACCCTCTATGTCTATTAAAGGTCTAAATTAAATGATGAGTTTGATGTTTCTAAACACATTTTTCATTATAAATATATACACGTGTAAAGTATATTCACGTACATGTTTATAACGAAACATTTATTTGGAAGCATCAAACCTATCATTTAATTTAAGCCAATTTCTCCAATAGACATAAGTGGGTACGAATACTTATGAGTTAATGCACATCAGTCGGTTTTGTTACAAATGTAATACAATTTTTAAAAAAAGTCTTTACTCCAGATTTTATCATTTTTTTCAACATTACATTCGTTGACATCAAAGGTTGCATACCAAACTTAGAAATAACCCATAAAAGGAAAACTACACAGTTGATGTCGTAAAAATGACGCAACTTGTCCGATACTGGTGTGAATAAAAAAAACGTTGCTTGGGTTGGCATAAAGGGGTTAATCAGTTCAATTCGAAACGAATTTCACGACTGAAATTAGCCGCGCAGCTAACGTTGAATGTTTCGAATCTGATATCGACCAAATTAACCGTGTACGGAGTCTATCTTTTCCACGCTCACAGTGTTGACGACATTTATCGTGTTTAAATGTCCGTCGTCTTTAAATTATCCGTGAATTCGCGTTAAGAGCAATGATTTCTATATATTAAGTGCATTATGTGGTTCATGAGAGTCAACAGTGTTGCAATGATTTCTATATATTAAGTGCATTATGTGGTTCATGAGAGTCAACAGTGTTGTAAGAATGAGTTTGGAACAAGCTTGTAAAGCTACAAGACTCATTTTTAGAAATACTAAGCATGAAAACCTCTGCGAGGATGCAAAGGCAGCCATCTTTGAGATTAAACCTGTCGGGATACCTGAATGACGACTGATGTACTAAATCTTTGGACTCGCGTGTATGGTTGTTTCTCTGATAGTTGGTAGAGTAACAAAATATTTTTTATAGAATATAACAGGCGTGGACTGTAAATCAGTTACTTAAATTTCGATGAAGAAAGCACTGAAACAAAGTGTATAGTATGTATTATAATATATACTATATATGTGTGTGCCTGCGTGTGTATGTGCGTGATAAAGAAAAAATAGATTTATACGTATTATGAAAGTAATATAATTTCTTTCTTGAATAATTTAATGGTTTAACTTTAAAATTTAAACCTATATTTCTTACGAATATAACAAATCTGTTCACAATTTACAATACATATAGTATTATATAGAAATACCATATATTCTCAGTTTATTACGTATTTAAAAACGCAGTTCGACTTTGATTCAAAGTGGCTATGCTACAAAACAATAGCTTAACTAATTCGTATTTATCACAAGTTCTGTGTTGGGTTTAAAGTTGGGTTCGTAAAATTTTGTGTCAGAATTTCGGGCTCATCTTTTATAGTTGCATGTATGGAAAGGACTGTTCCGAAAAGCTACCAAATAAGGTTATAGTCTAAGTGATCGACTTCATACTCTAATAAAACAAACAAACAAGAGCTATGAAGACGTAATGGAGTGTATTAATACCTCAGTCGTCATACAGGCAACAAATATGCTTTCTTCTCAAAAATGGTAACCACCTCATCCAATATATAAAGACTTTTAAATTGGACGGTAAAAGTTTTATACAGATAAAAATTGTTATATTCGATCTATCGGTATTAAAACTTAATTTGGATAGTGGATGACAAATAAATAACAAGCATTGATTCAATTTAATTCTCGCGCAGTCATCTAATGGTTTAGCAAAAAAATATACAGTGGGTGTACAAAGTATTCGTACACCGATCAATTTCCAAAAAAACTATGTGAATTGTGATGTATTAACTTTTTTTTATTAAGAATGATATTCTACATATTCTTGGAAATGTCTAGAATAGATACAGTACGAAAAGATTAGGTATTTTGTATAAGTGAGAAATCAACAAGAAAAAATAATAAATCGATAGAAATACAAAAGCAATAAGTATTCGTACAAGTGTTAAGTTTCTAAAAATTCATTTTAAAAAAACCGAAATTCACATTAATTTATAAATAATTAATACTTTGTAGGATTTCCTTTTGATTTTATAATTACTGCAGCTCTTCTAAGCATTAAATTAACTATCATAAATGTCGATGTTATTCGGGGTGAGATCTTCTTTCATTCCTTTATTACAGCATTTTTTAAATCTTTTTTACTAAAAATTTAATGTTTTCTAATTCCCACGAAGCAATAAACTGATGTGCTTATGTTACAAATTCTACTGTAAATTGTTCGTCATAAGAATCGTACAAATACTTATTGTTTCTATAGTTTTACTCACTTTCCGCATTTTTTTGTTAATTTCACAAATTATATTAACTAGTAAATGTTGCTTGGACTATATCTATCTTAGAGACTTCCGAGAATATGTAAAATATCATTGATTATAAAAAGTTAATAAACCACCATTTCACAGAAAAGTTTTCTGGGAAATTGATCGGTGTACGAATACATTCTACACCCACTGTAGCTCCAAACGATTACATTTTCCAAACTCAAGACTAAGACAGAGCATCATGACGGCGAGCATGCGAACTAATGGCGCCACACGAAGACGTAGCGACTATGAAAATTAATGGTGCCACGAGAAGTTACTCTGCCACCTGCCAAAGCTGAAAGCCAAGAAGTCTGTCTTTCTTCACCGGTTCATCGTATACTTGAAACTCTCATTCAGCTCGAATCTCGAACCGTTTAAGAACATTCATTCTTGGATATCTTCGTATCAATGAAGTCATGAATAAATAACACCAGTGCTGTAATAGGAAACAACATCCTTTGCTGCAATAGACATTTAGTTGCCTCCACGTGGTCCAGCGATCTGCACAGAACTACATTCATGCCGCCACTAGTTCGCTTGCTCAACGTGCGTTCAAACTGCCGCACTTCCTTAAGCCGGCGACTGACTTGCAACAGAACGCTGTAATGCAACTGCTCGGCACAAATTGTATGGTTCGGCACCAGCGTTACATTACAAGGTCGTTTTTGGAATCACCAATGCTCACTTCGAACTCTCGGCTGAATTCTCTCTCAATGCTTCCTACTCAGTTCAGTGAAAAGTAGACGATCAAAGAGGTTCGTCAAAACACCGACAGACCAATGGAGCACGGTCGAACGCAAACCGAACTCAAGACCGGCTCAGTTCGTCGCTCGCTAGCCCGTCAAGACTAAGCGAATGCTCGCGTTACATTACAATGTTCTGTTGCAAGTCAGTCGACAGCTTAACGCGAGCTTTCGCTTAGTTTGGCGGACTAGCGAGCGACGAACCGAGCCGTTCTTGCGCTCAGTTCGCGCTCGACCGTGCTCCACTGGTCTGTCGGTTTTTTGACGAACCTCTTTGATCGTCTACTTTTCACTGAACTGAGTAAGAAGCATTGAGAGAGAATTCAGCCGAGAGTTCGAAGCGAGCATTCGTGATTCCAAAAAGGACCTTGTAATGTAACGTTGATGTCGAACCGTAAAATTCGTTCCGAGCAGTTACATTACAGCGTTCTGTTGTAAGTCAGTCGCCGGCTTTAGATAAACATTTGGTGGAAAGGAATTAAAATAAATATAGAGACAGAACGGAAAAGAAGTCATAGGATAACTTTTCTTCCTTTGTAAGCGACAGTTCGATCGACTGTGCATTGAAATTTCGCACGAAAAGTTTCCACTCGATCGATTGGACCACATTAATCAACAGCACTCTGCACATTCGAAGGCATGCCGTTTCTTACTACATTTTCATCGTTAATGTTTTACACCAAAGTGCACGTCATTCGATGTTATGCAAGCTCTTCGGGAGACTTTCCCTAATATGTATATATATATATGTATATACTGTATACTTCTATCATACTTACCACGTGATTGCGTCAGTACGTGTACGATAATCCTATACTATTCGACATAGTATATCCGATTCCCTATTAGAATAGCGTTACACGAAGATGAATCATGTCGTTGAAGCGATGTATACCTATTTCGATGCCGACACGAGACCGTTTCTAAAGATCGCTTTACTCTAATCGATGGCGGCTATCGACTGGAAACACTGCACGGTTTAAAATGATCACCCCTCTGTGTCGTAAGAACGGCTTTTGAACTTACGCTAGTAGTCGCGCGCAAGAAACTTTTGCACTTAAAGTCAAGATGGCTCGGTTCCGTCGACGAGCAAACATGTTATTGCCCTTGATATAATGGAGGTATTCCTTGTCTTCAAGTGTTACTTCTCGCGTGCGACTATTACACGAAGAGTCGATTACAAACGTCACAAAACAGATTCTGTAGATTGCAATAAAATACCATGATTTTTAATTGGTCCACTATTAGATTGTTATTCGAGTTGCATAACTTTTGTGTGGATTCATGGATAATCGATTGCAAAAATATACATACAGTGAGTGTAGAATGTATTCGTACACCGATCAATTTCCCAAAAAACTGTTGTGTGAAATTGTAGTTTCTTAACTTCTTTTTGTACAATTAATGATATTTTACATATTCTCGGAAGTCTCTAAGATAGATATAGTCCAAACAACATTTACTAGTTAATATAATTTGTGAAATTAACAAAAAAATGCGAAAAGTGGGTAAAAGTATAGAAGCAATAAATATTTGTACGATTCTTATGACGAACCATTTACAATAGAGTTTGTAACGTAAACACATTAGTTTATTGCTCCGTACGAATTAGAAAACATAAAATTTCCAGTAAAGTACTTTTAAAAATGGCTCTAATAGAGGAATTGAAGAAGATCGCACTTCGAGTAACTAATAATTTAGTTAATTTAATGCTTCGAAGAGTTACAATAATTATAAAATCAAAAGGAAATCCCACGAAGGAAGTATTATATACTTGTAAATTAATGTAAATTTCTTTTTTTTTTAAATCAAGTTTTAAACATGAGACAGTTGTGCGAATACTTATTGCTTCAACGTTTTTATCGATTAATTCTTTTTTCTTGTTAATTTCGTAACTTACATAAATAGCTATTTTTTTGTGATCTATCTGTTCTAGAGATTTCCGAGAACATGTAAAATGTCATTGTTTATAAAAAATAAGTTAATAAATTACAATTTGACATAGTTTTTTTGGAAATTGATCGGTGTACGAATACTTTCTACACCCACTGTATATACAGTGAGTAAAAGAATCACACCCGTCATCTGATTTATGTGGAAGTCGAAATTATGACTTTTTATATCAGAGTCTGTATAAATAAAAAAACAAAGCTAGATAATTTACTCAGCTATGAAATCACATTCATTTCAATGTAAAATAAGAGTAAAATACAAAATAAAAAGAAAATGTCAGCCCATTCGTGAAAAAATAATAAATTTGTAGAGATATACTTTGTAATTTTAATTTTGGTATCTAAACGTATGACTTTTTTATTCGCTTGTTTTTCTTTGATTTTGTTTTGACGTAATAAACTATGTATAATCGAATTCTAAAAATATTACGAAACCTACAATTATTTAAATTGAAATTTAATTACATTTTTAAATCTTTATGTTTAATGGTTAGTGGTAAATAACTACAGTTTTTGCAGCATTTCTATCATTTGATTGAATCTTTACAGTACTGAACAGACAAAAAAGAGAATAATATATAGCAAAAGCTATTATATGTTTATTATTTCACAAATGAGGTGATATTTTTTTCCGTTTGTGTTTTACTTTCACCTCAGATTGAAACAAATTAATTTAATTAAATAACGGACTAAATTATACGCATTTTACTTTGTTTTCTGATTTAAACAGTATTTCGAGGAATCGATCTTCCTTGTAAATTGACGGATGAGTGTATTGATCAAGCTTCTGATTGTGGTAATCATTTTCGAAAAATAACAATGAAATGCAGCTATAAAAGTTGAATATATTAATTCTTTCTCCCTTTTTTTATTGTTGTCAGTTTCAAAGCAATTTTCATGACAATTGGCAAAATGGAGGAACTTGAAACTTGAATCTTCGATTTTTCCACTAAGTTTGTGACTTTAATGGCCTGAAAAGAATAGTAACTTTTAAGATATCCAAAATATACTAATTCAGTCTATAATCAGAAGTGTTTTTTATATGTATGCAACATTTGAACCTGATCCGACATACTGTTTTTTGAGATATTGTGTCAACGTAAATCAAGAATGTCGTAGTAAAGTTATAACTTTGACAATTTTTTAATTTCTTTAATATTATTTGGTAGAAATATTTTAAAGACTTTAGTAAAAAAAAAGTGCCACATTAAAAACTTCAACAAATATCACCAATCTGAAGTCAGTATCAGTTCTGAATCTCACTGTGCATATTAATACAAAAACCTAAACGGTGCAGATCCTTAGACTTAGCCAGCCTGTAAAAACGTCTCGTTTTCTTCCTAAGCGAAACGATCGACCCTAACTAGTCTACGCTACTGTCGGTTACACCCCTTCAACTTTAGCTTGTATTCGATAAACGACACAACTCGAAATTCAGTTGGCTGAGCGTGATTATCGCGATAACAGTCGCGGCATACGTAGGATAGTAAAACGGAGAGATTAAATTAAACGAGCGTCGCATGTTATAATTTAATGAAAGAATAAAAATAATAAAAAAAAAGAAAGAAACCCCTATAAAAGGAACATAAAGGGAAACTTTTAATTATAAGCTGTCCAAATCATACAGAATCAGTGAGAAAGGCAATAAAAAGCTATTGAACTGAAGAAAGGAAAATAATAATAAATATGATAAACGTAGATTTCCTTGCATTCTAGGTACTATCAGAATTCCAACTATTGATTATCGATACTTAGACTAGGACTATACGTACATACATACTTATAGCTACTAGTTTATAGTAGCACGATGTAAAACCGACTAATGGTAAAACGAAATCGCAAATCTTCGCCTAAAAAAAAATGAATATCGTAAACACAGGTGCGTTGAAACAAGACGAAAACTTGTACGTGTCTCACTCGTAATGGCTGTACAATAATTACGGACCGAGTACTGGTAGCATATCGATTTTTAAGAAAAAAAAATCATTACAAGCTTAACGAATACAAAACCGTGACGACGGACGACTCGAAACTATCAATGGGAAACGCCGATTGTGTCGAATTCGAAAGGGACATGTACGGTTGGCGCCGCGCTAGACGAATATTTTAAGATCAACGTACCTTGAAGTATTGAACGTTTTTTCTTATCGATACGTTTACTTTTCACGCATTGACATTTTTTCAGCTATCAATAAAATTAGCCGATAGTGAATTGCTCGGAGGTAGACGTGGATAAAAGTATCACTGCGTTGTAAACAAGCGAACAAACGAAACAAAAAGGGGGAAAAAAAGAACGGAAAGAAAAGAAAAGAAAATTCGAACCTCGTTATTTTTTGGCCATCGTCCTCGTTGAGAAAAGGCATGCTGTGATATACGTTCACTGAAAATCTTAGAGCAAAGAACAAAACGATCTATACACATCTAAAGAAATAATCTATGAACGATTTTTCTACCTTCGTCAGGATTAAAAATTATATATTAGCGTTGTTAGACAGATATTCTAATGGTATGCAAACAGCAGAGACGTTTCTCTTGTTTTCAAAGGTCTAAAGTAACGTGTAGGTGTTCGAAGTGCTTTTGAAACCACCAAACGAATACAAAAAAATAAATAAATAAATAAATAAAAATAAGAAACACTTCCTCCATATTAAAGAAACGAAAATGAAAAAAACGAAACTTAATTTCACTATAATTCATCCATACAAGTAATTATATAATTAGCGAACTCGTTTTTAAACAAAACTGTAATATTATGCATATATAAATAATATACATATAACGGTAAAAGGAAAAAGTTTTACGCGAGACCCTATTTCGCACACTCACCCCCACTACGACTTTGATAACGAAAATCAATCTAATGATTGCATAACATAGTTTCGAGTCAATGATACGATATTAAAATTCACCGAGTATTGCAACGTTTATATAGAACATTAACGAAACGTGAAAAAATATGAAATAAATGAAAATGTACGAAAATTCGGAACAGTCCAGCAAAGTGATCACAATAACGATATGTAAAATAAGTTCACTGCCACTCAAACGACTCGCGCTCACCCAGGTGAGCGCTATTCCAAATGTGAATGTGTACAGTTATGTGAAAAGTACTTGTAACGTAATTATATTTACACATAATATTAATTAGAGTTACGTAAAACTAAATAGCGTGTAATAACATTAAGAATGGTATACAGATTGTAGGGTTACAGGTAAAAAAAAAAATAAAGAAAATCATTGATCGCAGAGCTATTATATTCCAAAAATACAAAAAAAATAAGAAAAATGTTTATGCCTGCTCATTTGTATATTATACGTAAATCTTAGCACGAAAAATAAGTGTTTCTCTGGTAAAAGATGCCAAGTTGTACATGATTGACCTACCCAGTGTTACTTTGAACGACATTCGTTCTAGGAAATTCCTAATTGTTCTTGTTCAGTGAAATATGTTGAATAGTTTATATACTTCGTTATCGAACGATCGAATGTTTGCTACGATTTTTCGACGATTCGTTTTATCTAAAATTTTATAAATATGCAATTATCGTTCTCCTCTTACATAAAGCACATCGTATTCTCTGGGGAAACGTTTTAATTGTTTGTAATTTGTGCGATATAATTTTCGACATGCGTCAACGCAAACTGAATATGAGCCTGTAATATTGTAACATGTTTTCATTTGCAATTGTATATATGCGTAGCAATTGTTTGTAATATGTTTAATTCCTTCTGATTGATGTATTTAAGCTGAACAGATAAATTTAAGTGGAAAGATCATACATGACATCTTTTAAAATCTATAAATAAAAATATTTAATAAGTATTCATGTGTCTTTAATTATTCGAGTAAAACAAGAATTATATGTAAGATGGTTGCAAAAAGAAAACAGAACGTAAAATGAATAGATTTAACAATAGATTAAACAAAATAGTGTCGTGTCTACTTTATATAAACAATAGCTTGTTCAGATTAAATTTATTATTACGTTTGGTTCATGTTTCAAAGAAGCCCGAATCTTGTATATTTTAGTTAAATAACATTCACACAAATCTATTACAATACCATGATACATTTTTAATTAATAATAATTTGTTAAATTGATTCAAAATTTATTATTTTCTTTTTGAATTTAAATACCATCACCTAACATCACATTAACGCCATCTACGGCAAAACGTCCAAGTTTGTTGAGAAATAGTTTTCATTTTTAAACCCCAGATGTCGACACTAGTCAGGGATTTAGCGCCATATACTATGAAGCGTCCAAGTTTGTTTAAAATTGTTTAAAATTTCATTGTGCAAATAATACATAAACGCTCATTTTCCAGGAAAATTTTAAAAATATAATGCTTGCTGCATAATTACAAATTTATTATTGGACGTAATTAGAAAGATTACGTGATATTTTGCTTTTTTTTTTCTTTTCTTTTCTTTTCTTTTTTCGATAAGCGCTTTGACTCAAGGAGTATCAGGTAGGGTGGAAGGTCCCATAAGAGCGCTATATAAAAAATAGTATACGAGTTTCAGTGCCCTCTGGTGAGTGGGAGCTGTATTAAGCACCCCCTCCTTTCGCCTCACTCCGCAAGTTGTCCTATACAAAGTAGTTCTATACAAAGAGGATTAGATAGAGTGGAAGGATGAGTATTGTTGCGTACTGCTACTTTATATGAATGAGCCTTTGCGTTTGGCAATTCTGTTTGAAGTTAGTTTAGCGCCAACTACGTTCTTCTTGAATTTACGGTATTTCGTTTTTTTTTTATTGCATTTTATTTAAAAACAATTTGTTAATACTCACTCGCATAGCGACCGTTAAGTAGTATAGACGTCTATTGTAAAAGTTTGTATTTAAAGTAAAGAAATTCAACTTTTGTGTTAAATTAGTTATATTTAAACAGTTATAATAAAGTTCATATTACATTTCTTAATTTATCTTAACTTAACTTATTCCTGGCTAAGTCGCACGCAGTTCTAATCATTTTGTCACGTGCGGCGCGAACGCCAGAAAAACCCTAAGTCCTTAAAATAAAACCGCACAGACTTGCAACAATACTCATACCTAGTTAGTTAGTTGTTTATTTACTTTAGGTTTACAGGGTATGAGCCTAAAGATGGCGTTTGAGGTGAAACTCCCCTCCTCTTGCCCAACGAAGATCTATATTCACTCTGAGGGGGGCATACTTCTCCCCTCATCATTGTACATTCGTTTCAAAAGACTTAAATTCTTTTACATTTCCTTAATTCTAATTCTACTCTAATATGAACTTATGAATCTAACATACAGTATTTCTTTAGCATTTGTACATTTATCCTTATTACTAGGTTTATATTTACATAATATTATCGTTTTTCCTTAGTCTAGACGCCTGTGTTATATATCACGCTTATTTATACCGTAACATTTTTGGAAACCAAATATATGTTTTGATCATTTATCTTAATAGTAAGCTCTGTTTATACTTTACTTGTTATGTTTTCTTCTACTTTATTCTAACTGTATTCTAATGTCAATAAACATCTTTATATTAATTATTTAATTTTGTTTGTTTGGCTCTTTCCTTTCTTTTCTTTCTTCTATCCTCCATCTCCTACTTCCTATTTCCTCTTTTCTGTTATCCCTTTATGTTTTTATATTCAGTTACTTACAATGCATTATCTAGTTTAATATTATATTTTTCTCTTACTATTTCTCTCTATCTTTTCTTTTTTAACGTAAAATAAAATTAAAAGATTTTAAAGCCTCATCTTAATCCTAAGTTTCTCTTAATATCAACTTTCTTACAGCTACGCATTAGAACTGTCAAGTATAACGTTTATATCTTGTTACGTCCCAGCTTATCTGAGACTCTTTCTTGGGATCTTTGTCTTCAATTAAAGAACTAAAGCTCACCTTATCTGTATTTAATTGGAAAAGAAGGAATTTTGGGATTCTATAATAATTGTCACTAAGTTTGAGTATTAACAAATATAATTATGAAACAAAACTGAGTTTGAGATTACTTACAAACAAGAATAAAAACTATACAATTGAAAATGGTTTAACAATACCAATCGTTGATTTTATGCTATCGGCGGCGTTGTCAGGTTGTCCCGGGCTCGGTTGTGGCGAGGATCTGGTCTGGTTGTACACTCGCGACACGGGACTCTAATAATTGGCGAATAATAAACGTCGGACTTTCGTAGGTAACTCCGCGGTGACTCTATCTTTAGTGCGTATGTTCTCACTTACGCGAACTCTTTACTCAGCTGGAGATACGATACATGATACCTAAATGAGACTAACGCGAGAGATTAACCCGTCCGCGACTACAGAGTATTGACTGCCAAAATAATAATACACAAAAAAGCCGTCCGTGGTCGTGACCACGGGTTTATATACCCCCAGATCCTCGCAAGGCGCGATCGTAATTTCGAAATCTTAATTTCTACATTTCCGAATCTTGGACATGTCGCAAGTTCGATGGCCGATTCGTATGCAACGGCCTAACATCGCTGACGCCCGTTTGCTGACTCGCGGTTTGCATTATTTCGTTCCCGAGGAACGATTTCCGCATCGTTTACCGAGCGCATTCCTTAAAGTCTATTGATCTTAACTATTCGCAATACGAGGTCGATGAAAAGGGACACCGGCAGTGCCGGATGTAACAATCTAATGTATATCTAAATAACGAATCCGAATCAAAACAAAAAATTCCCATCGGGTTATAATATATATTATATCAGTATAAATTAAAATGAAAACTTTTTATATTTCAACTGACAACTAAAATGAAGTATCGCTCGATTCATTGCTCGGGTTGTAAATATAACTAAACTAAACTAACCTAACAACTACTGTTAATCTTATTTATATAATACTTAGTAAACTAAAAATTCGCAATTTCTCTCCCTTTTTCATTTCGTTTTTTTTTTTATATAATTTTCAATAAAATATATAGTTTGTATAACGATAATGATTAAGTCCTTATAACTTTTCTTATTTATATTATAAAAGCTTTACAAAATATAAAGAATATCCTATACTTATTGTATATGGTCGAATCCTTTTGTATTTATTTTGTTTTAAGCTACTTAATTTTACCAGTTCTCTTCCGCTTGTTTCTCATTTTAAATCCTATTCCCTCTTCTACCTTCTTCTTCGATTTTTGCCCTTTCCTCTCTTACCTTAAAGGCTAGTTCCCTCAGGAATTGGCCCCTTGACGTGGAAGGGCTGGTCTCCTCTGGTGAGGGGCAGTTCTGCTTATTTTTGTATATAAGGTCACTTTTAATGCTGGGTTTGGAGGCCCTGGCTGATTCCAGGTATTCCATGCCCTCTCTTTGAAGCTTCCGTGCTTCACTTCTTTTCCTAATCTTGGCTCTGTCCTCTTCAGAAATGTGGGTTTCAAAATTTTCTTGAACTCTAACATCCCACCTTTCTTCCTCTGATGGCGGCCTCCACTTGGCCCTATATTTCGTTTTGCTAAAAATCGTCTCCACTTTCCCTTGAAGATATTTCTCCCAAATGAGGCTCATCAACTCATTTAGTAACTCTTCTTCGTTCCTTTCTTTAAGCTTCTGTATTATTTTCCTATTATTGTTTCTCTCTATATACGACTATTTTTTAATATCCCTTTCTTCCTGATATAGGCTTCCATATTCGTATATCCTTTCCTCTTCTGGAATTCTCTCCGCCTCTTGCTGTAGAAGAGGACCATACGAGTTGTAGTATGGGCTTTTATATTCTTTATGGTAGTCTAAATGTCTTTTTTCTCTTTCTTTTTCTTCTCTCTTCTTGTCCCCGTTGTTCCTATTCCTATTTCTCTGTTCTTGTTCCTTGTCATTTACTTGGTCACTATTTTCTTGGATTTTCACTTCCTCCTGTCTCTTTCCCTTCTCCTGTTCATTCCATTTGTTCGTTTTATATACTAAACCTGGGACCTCTTCGTCTTCTCAGTATTCCACTTTTGGTTTCGATTGTCGTGGTGGGAAATCCCATTTTCCTTGCCTAGACTCTTTTCCTAACATAGCTGTGTTTTCATTGCGGATTTTGCCTTCAACATATGTCTTGGCTGTATTATATGGCCAGTTGCGATAGGCCATCACCTTTTTGATATTTGCTTCTCTCTGATAAACCGGGCATTCCCTCGACATACTAGGGTGTATACCCGCACAGTTCGTACAATGTGATTGCTTGTTGCACTCCCCGTGCCTTTCCTCCCCACATCTTCTGCAACTAGCTACTTTATTCTTACATTGCTGTTCAGAGTGACTGTATCTATAACACTTAAAGCATTGTTTAACAGATTCCACAAAAGGTTCCACTCTTAGCCACACATGACCATAACCTATTAACACTTTGGTCGGGAGTGAATCCCCCTCAAACGTAATCAGGATGGCCCTTCCCTCGGTCCATTTAATCTCTCCGTCTTTGTACACTCTTTTCTTCAATCTCTCCAGCTTGTATTATCCTTGGCCAGGCATCAATTCCGCTCCCAGTTTCTCTACGCTGTCTTCCCACTCGTGGATAACCCCTTTCCTAGTCATCTTCCTGAATGGAATGTTTGCATAACAGTTACTATCTTCTTTATTTCCAGCCATTATTATATAATTAGCTTTCTCTTTGTCTCTGTAAATCACATCCGCCCTATTAAAGCCTACCATCTTAATTGATATGGGTGTAGGTTTAAATTGGCTGATCCATCGATAAATTTTGATTAGGTTGTTTTTCTTATTTTTTGACATGTATTTTTTCCCGAGGCCTACCGTCACTGTGTATTCTTTGCTTGATAGATTTTTCTCATAGATTTGGATTATTCTCTTACCTTGTATACTACTTTTCTCTCTGTCCGCTGTTTGTTTCTCTTTTTCCTTGTTTCTAGTTTTTTCTTTTATTCCTTCTTCCTTATTTTTCACTTTATTGATATTTTCGCTTAATTCCTGTAAATGTAAAGGAAGTTGATTATCTATATTTCTAATCTGTTGGCTACTGAGTTCCGTTGTTGTTTCTTCCGTGCACGTGGTGTCCATGTGTGTTTTGTGTGTGTTAGAAGTTTTGTCTCTTTCCGATTTTGTTTTAATTCTATTCGATTTCTTTTCTTCGTGATCCACCATTCACTATCCTTAACTTTGTCCTGGTTTTCTTTCGTTACTGGTACTATCTCGTTGTTACTGTTTTCTCCGTTTCCTGATTCCAACTGAGGGTCTTTGTGAACCTTAGCTTCTTCCTTCCCCTCCTTTCTTAGGTGAACCGTTATTTCCTTTTTGTCATTTCCCGTCAGAGGGCAGGTCTGTGCTTCCTTCAAGGAAGGTTTGTTTCCTGTGGTATCCCTTGACGTTGTCGGATTGGCTGATGCCCTGGTGTCTATCCGCCTATTGGATGAGACCGCGTCCCTGTCGCCAGTAGCTCCTTCTATTCTCCCTTTCAGAATTTTTTCCCACTTATCACACATTTTTTTAACTATAGTTTTGTATTCCTCTAAAATTTCCAAATCTTGGCATATTCCTTCATTTTCCTTTCCTTTAGCTTTCCTTTTGACTTCCTTTGCTTCTACCGTCTCTATTTCCATTTCCTTTTCCCTATTTTCACTATACCTTTCCATTTCCTCTTCCGTTTTCTTCGTGTTAGTTTCCATTTCAAATTCTTTTTCCTTGTTTTCTTCCATACTTTTAATCGAAACTGTTCCTAAGCGGGTTCCCCCGCAGGGGGTGCACTTTTTAATAGGACCACTACTTATTTAACGTTATTATTAAATTATTCACTGAGGAAACCTAAGGGGTATCTCTACCCCTTCTCCCCACGTCTCTTAGTCTTCAAAATCCTTATTCTAGGGGCTTTATGCCCTTAGAATCTTTTTAAGCACTATTTCCCCAAATTCCCTACCCCTCCGTCAACTGTCCACCCAAGTTTCACTCCACCTTACTATTTTTTTCCCGGTTTTCTCGGTTATTTTTCGGCACGTTACTCTCGCATAACCACACGTCTCGGCCGTTAAATCGGAAGTCCATACTCATACCTTCCACTCTATCTTAATCCTCTTTGCTTCGACCCTTCTCGAGTCCATCCACGCTACCCAGATAGCACAGGGACGTCTTATGTATGTCCATAAGACGTCCGGTACTGGACGTTCGGGACGTCCTATGGAGTCCAGATGACGTCCAAACGTCCCCTGAACGTCCTGTGAACGTCCCAGTTACATCCCAGGACATTCCCAGAACGTTCTCTGTAAAATTGAGATTGAAAAAAAAATTAAATTTTAATTTGTATATTTTCTTTTATTTGTTGGTAGATTTTAGTTAACTGTATTTATTTCTTGTAACTGGATTCCATGAAAAACGACGAAAAATCTTTCAATTTTTATTTACCTTCGGCGGGATTCGAACTCACGATTTTCGGACTACAACCGCAACCTGCTTCCTCACTTACCTATAAACGCCTTTGCTAAACCGACTCATATTTTAGGCTTATATAGTGACTCGCATTAATATTCGGATACTTTTTAAAATACAATTCCTTCTTTTGAAATTGGTCTAAATGACTTAAACTTTTTTTTGAAAAGTTAGAAGAATTAATTTACTAGGTAATTCTGAATAGTTCCAAATATTACATACATATCACATCTCATATGTACAAAAAATATTGTATTCCTAATATGGAATGAACATTTTGTTTTACATGTTCAAACATATATTCTGTTGCGAATATTAGATAAATATGTGTTTTATCTATGGAAAAAAATATTCTGTTGCGAATATTAAATAATGATTGTATGCCCAGATAGCACAGGAACAGAAACGTCTTATGTACGTCCATGGAACGTCCGGTGCTGGATATTCCTAGAACGTTTTCTGTACGTCCATGGGACGTTCGGTGCTGGACATTCCCAGAACGTTTTCTGTACGTTCTCTATACGTCCATAAGACGTCCGGTGCTATCTGGGATAATAATATTAATTAATTAATTAATTAATATTAATTTACAATTGTAAATAGTGTATTTTATATTCGGAAAAAAATATTCTGTTCTACATATTGAATAAATATTATATTATAAATAATATTAATAAATAATATTTATTTTAAAAAAAAAAAAGTATTTTTCTCTAAATCTAGAAAGTTCAGAGCGGACATCCCTGGGACGTACAAAATTTAGGTCCCATGGACGTTCGTAGGACGTTCCGGGCGGACGTCCCTGGGACGTACAGAATTTAGGTCCCATGGACATTCGCAGAACGTTCCGGCCGGACGTCCCTGGGACGTACAAAATTTACATCCCATGGACGTCCGACAACGGACGTCGGTCATTTGGACGTAAACTGAACATAAAATGGATGTCCATGGGATGTTCGGTGCTATCTGGGTAATATTACACGTACAGAGAATTTACAGAGTACATAACCTTAAAGCTAAATATAGTATATATATTCTAATACACAGTCAAGTGATGCTTAGTTAGGTAAAAGTATAACAAAAAATATGTACAATAATAATATAAAAATAAATTGTTTAAATTATATATCATATGACTCAGTCTTATGAGTTATATAAGGCACTTCTGAAGGTGTTGGTGGTGTTTAAATGTTGATTCCATTGCTTTGTAAAAATGCTGATACAATTTTTATTATGTTGGTGTTGTTGCTCTGCAGAATTGGTTTTATTTTTTGAAGCGATGGGTATCCCAGTTTCTAAATTTGGCTTAGCATTTTTATACGACTGTCTGTGTAGAGCGGGTAGTCCCAAAGAATATGATTTAAATCTTGGTAGTCTGCCCCACATTGGCATTCACTGCTGTTTTTTTATTGCTATTCTTGCTAAAGATGCTGCTAGGTTGTAGTGGTTACTTCTATAATGTGTAACCCTAGAGGTAATGTGCCTGGGTAATTTTTTATTATGAAACCATGGTTTTTGTTTGTTTTCATAGTATGTGTTAAAGTATAGTGTTCCTTTGAAATTGGCTTCGGCTTGTATGTGGTTGTGGGTGTCTTCCCACATCTGTCTTTTCCAGATGCTGTTTAAATCGTTGAAGGATATTTTTTCTAGATGGTTTACGTCTTGATAGGTTGCTTCTTTAGCAAGAGTGTCAGCTTGTTCGTTACCTGAGATCCCTCTGTGTGGTGGTATCCATCCTATTGTAATACAATTTGGTGCGTTGTAATGGTTGAAATTTATGATTGCTTCTTTCGTTGCTCTTAGGTATTTGTTCGTATGTTGGTTGTAGTTCTGTTGCTTTAAGCTTTGAATGAGACTTAGACTGTCTGTCCATATCATGTATGGCTGGGTACCATTTTGGCTGGCTAAATCTGTTGCTAGTTTTAGAGCTGCTACTTCTGCAGTGAATATAGCAGCATTTTTGTTTAGACTAAGGGTCTTATGTTTGCCTAGGCTAGGGCACACACATGATGCTCCAGTTGCAGCTGCTCCTTCCATTTTGGAACCATCTGTGTACATATGTATGTAATCTGGAAAGTGGTTATTTATTATTTCATGAAATTCCTCGTTTGGTGCTAGTGAGTATTTCAATTTGTTTCCTATTAAAGTTTTGGTTGGTTTTGAGGCAAGTTGAACGTATAAATTGGTTGAGTAATTTGGCAGCTGTTCTTCCATGTCTATTTGATGTATGAGCGGCCTGATTTGTTTCCAACAGTGTTGGATCAGGCTTTTTTCCTGTTAGGGTTGCAGATTGCTACCTGCATTGTGTGGATTGGTGTTATTAGATTACTAAATGTTTGTGACATGTTATTGGCCTTGTTGCAGATCGTTTTTGTAATATAACGTGCTGCTAGATATTTTGCTCTGTCCTTTAGCCTGGGTAGTTTTGCCTCTGCTATTGCAACGTTGTTTGCAGTTGTTCTACGTAGCCCCAGAGCTAATTTGATAGCATTCAACTGAATTCTTTCGAGGTTGTTGGGTAGTTTTTTATTGTTGACTGGATAATACCATTGGCATGGATAATCCAGCCGTGATCTTATTAGTGTTTTGTATAGATGAAGAAGTGTTTGTGGGTTGTTTCCCCACCAAGTTCCCCTTAGGAATTTTATTATATTTGTAGTTTTGTTACATGTGGTTAGCATGTGCTGGCTGTGATTCATAAAGCGTAGGTTTTTATCGATGATAAGCTCAAGAAATTTGGTTTGGTCCTTATTTCTGACGATGTTTTCCCCTATCCGAAAATAGATGGGTTGAGAAGTCTTATTTTTGTTGAATATCACTATTTCTGTTTTGGGAATGGAAAGCTCAAGTCCTAATGTACCAAGGTTGCATTGTATCGATTCTATGGCTTTTTCTATGTCTTGAACTGCATTTTGTAGAGATGTGTTGGTGGTTAGAATAGCAATGTCGTCGGCGTATTGGGTGGTTGTAGTTTGGGGTGGAATGTTTTGTTCTATTTCTCCCACGTATAGATTGTATAGGAGGGGACTAAGAACTCCTCCTTGTGGAACTCCCTTATGCACAGTTCGATGGGTGTCATGACCAACGAGAATCGGATCACCTATGATTTTTATTTGCCTATTTTCAACTAGGTTAGAGATGAAACGTAGTGTGTTTTTCGGTACTCCTATTTTGATGAGTTTTTCCATCAAAATTTTGGTGTCGACGTTATCAAATGCACTACTAACGTCTAACATGGCTGCTATTGTGGTTTGATTGCTGGTTAAGCCTTTTTCGGCTTGTATTACCACTCTCCCAATGTTGTCCTGACATGATCGACCTTTTCTAAAGCCGGATTGATTTTTATTGAATTTATTTAGTGATTCGCACCACCATGAGAATCTGTTTTTAACTAGTCGTTCGAATAATTTGCAAACGTTGGATGATAATATTATGGGTCTGTAATTTGATACGTTATTTTTGGATATAAAGAATACGTGTCCCAGTTTCCAGCTATTGGGGATTTGTCTCGTGCTAAAATATTCGTTGAGAATATCTAGGAGTAGTAGTCGGCTTCTTGTAGATAAATTTTTCAGCATGCTGTATTCAATTTTGTCTGGTCCTGGAGTTGATTTACTATTTTATTTTATATGTATGGTATAATTTAGTTCCATGAGATTAAAAGGGTTGTCCAAAACGTTGTCCTCTGCATTTGTTGTGATGTATGATGGTTTCTCTGCAACCCAAGGTGGACTTAATTTGTCGATTGCTATTTTTATTGCCTTTTTCTGCTCACTGGTGTTTGTGCTATGTAGTGACTCTGTTGCCCATTTGGTCTTAAAGTTTTTAATCTTTTTCCAGAAGTATGTGGTGTTTGTTTGTGAGTTAAGTCCCTCCACAAAGGTACGGAATGAGTTTACCTTTGTTTTCTTTAAAACTTTTTTGTGACTGCAGATTGTTTTTTGTATGCTTCTCAGTCTGTAAATTTTAAGGTATGTCTCCACTTCTTGAAAGCACCCTTTCTTAGTCTAACTGCTTTCGTACAGTCCGTATTCCACCAGACTGATGCTTGTGGATATGTTTTATTGGCTATTGTTCTCTTTCCAGGTGTACTGTCGATTATAGCTTTTTCCATCAATTGGAAAAAAGTGTTGTAACGGTTTTCCAGATCGAGGGATGTGAACTCGTGACAAATAAAATAGTCCCAATGTGCGTCGAAAGTTGTCTGAAATTTTTCCCAGTCTTTTCTAGTAGTAGAGAATCGGTTGGATCTATAGCTGTATGTCAGTTTATGCAGTGATATGGTAATTTCAACTGGGAGGTGATCAGAAGTGAATGGATCATCATGCTGTCTGGTGGTGATTAAATGTGCTATGTTCATGAATGATAAGACCAGGTCCACATTGCTGTCTGATTGTGTTGAATATCCTATTCTTGTTGTGATGTCTGTATTGTGTAAGAACATGTCATTACAATCAATGAGAGTGTGTAGATTGTTACCTGAGGGGTTGGTTACATTGCAATTCCAGGCAACCTTCGAATGTGATTACCACTGTTTCACTTGGTATCCATTCGATAGCTCCTGTTTGGGAATTTTTTGTTCTTCGATTTAATCGTCTGGCTTCTTTAATTTTACATGGCGACTCGGATTGACTAACTATGTACTCTACTTCCAGGTCTACGGAAAAGCCTTTCAATACTCCTTTTCGTTGTAGTCTGTAAAGTGGAATTGAGGCCAGAAGTCCTTTCTCTTCCAATTGTTTATTTTGGACAAAGAAGTTGGCTTGATCCTTGTTTTTGAATTTAATTTCAACTTGTCCCTTTCTCCATGGAGTAAGCTCCTCAGCTCCAGTCTTCATTTCACTGATGGCTTTTGCTAATGTGAGTAAGTTTTGTCTGGTTGTTTTTCCAGTGAGGTTTTGTTTTGCCTGTATTAGAACATATGCAGGGCCAACATGTGATTCAGGGTATTGGTTCCTGTTCAACATAACCTTTACTTCTTCATATTTTATTTGTTCTTTGGGGTCTTTTGCCCCTATGGGTTTTGTGTCTGTTAAGTCACTACTCATTTTTCTTTTGCGTGGTCCCTCCTTTGTATTGGATTGTCTTTTTTCAATGACTTCTGCCCATGTTTCATTTGTTTCATTGTCCATATTGATGGACGGCATCATGGCGGCGTTACCCACGCCACGGGCTGTGTTGCTCGCAGCTGTGGGACTCTCAGTTGTTTGCTCCCACTCTATTTTTATCTAGAGACGCGGTAGCGTCTCGACGCCAAGTACATGGAAAATTATACGCCACCGTGTATACTAGCGCTGGCGCTACCACGTATCTTTTACTCGTAAAACTGCGATTCCAACCTAGCCTGAAACTTCTGTCATTAATATCTCATCACGCCTGCTGTATTTTCTAAATCTAAAGGCATTTTTCTAATGTAAATCGCATATAAGCTTTCTAATAAAACCAAAATCAATAAAATCTGTCTATGTACAACTGAGATATCGTAATATCATGTCATGAATCAGTCAGAAATTGTAGATTTTTCTTCTGATTCTTACTCTTATTCTTTTCGTCAACACTTAGCCAATAGGAGCTAAGACCATTCGTCGATTCGTCGACTCTCGGAATCAGTCGGCAAGGCTCGTCGGTCGGAATTGTAATATGGCTGTCACTCATGCCGCTCGTTCATTTCTAACCTGTAACTATCAGTTTGCATTTGTGACATTTGATTTCTTGCAACAAGACTTTCTGACATGCATTGTGCGTACTTTTGAAAACTTAAAGGACTGAAACTGGAATTATAATACAATAAATTGTGCGTTACCAATAGTGGATCTCTTTGTACATTTTCCCACTTTATTTATTAACATTTAAATTTGTTACAACAAGATTTTCTGCCACGCGTTATGCATACTTGTGAATTTTATTCTAATACAATAAATTGTGCATTACACATAGTGGATCTCTTTCTTTATTTCTCATTTCATGTTTAACATTTCAATTTCTAGCAACAAGACATTTTTCGATGCGTTGTGTGTATTTTGGAAACATAAAAGACTGAAACTGGTATTATAATATAATAAATTGTAGGTTAGAAATAGTGTAGACCTCTTCTTTCATTTCATACTTCATTTTTAATATTTAAGTTTGTTACAACAAGACTTTCTGCCTTGCGTTCTGTGTGCTTTTGAAAACTTAAAGGACTGAATCTGGTATTGTAATATAATAAATTGTGCATTATTCATATGACATTAATTTTATTTGTATATAACACATACAAACCTTATTTTACTTGCAAATTAATGTAGAGCTTAAAATAAAAATACATTTGTCTTTTATTATAGTAAGCATAGAGTCTACAATATACATAATGTGTTTGAAGCCAGATATAGGAAAGAGACCAGCTTCAGTTTTTTAAGTTTCCAAAAGTATACAGAACGCATGGCAAGATGTCTCACTGCAAAAAATTTAAATGTTAAAGATGAACCGAGAAATGAAAAAAAAAATCAACTACTTGTAACGCATAATTTATTGTATTAGAATAAAGTTCAGAAGTACGTAGAACGCGTGGCAGAAAGTCTTGTTGCAAGAAATTCGAATGTTAAAGATAAAGCGAGAAATGAAAAAAGAAATCTACTATTTGTAACGCACAATTAATCGTATTGCAATATCTGTCTCAGTCCTTAGAATTTTCAAAAGTACACACAATGCATGGCAGAAAGTTTTGTTGCAAGAAATTTAAATAATGAGAAAATGAACAGAGATACACTATTTGTAATAGATAATTTATTGTATTACAATAATATAGAAAAAGAGAGGTCAGACTTAGTCCTTTAATTTCTCAAAAGTACCCATGACACATGACAGAAAGTCTTGCTGCATTTAAATGTTACTGATAAAGTGATTACATTCTTTCTTTCATAAATTTCTTGCAAAGGGACTTCCTGCAATGCGTTCCGCGTACTTTTGAAACCTTAAAGGATTCAAACTGATCTCCCATTTTCTATTATTTGAAGTCATTCACTATAGAAATTAGCTTTGTAAAAAGAAGTGAGATCCCTATAAAAAATTTCAAAAAAGTAAAAAAATTACACCAAGTACATGAAAAAGTGGAGGACTTAAACAGTAATCATAGAAAAATAGAAGATCCCCCTAAAAAAGTTCAAGAAAGTAGAAAAAGAAGTGAAATCGAAATGAGCTGCCAGTACATGAAGGTGCTTTCCAGCAAAGTGCAAAGGCGATACTGTATAACACAATGAAAAATTCGGTGCTTTCCAACTATGCGCAGCTAAAATGCTGTGTTCAACAGTGCAGACATTCAGACCCTAATGATAACTCATGTAAACTGACTGCTCCGCACTTTGGCGGTGAAATGAAGAAGCTAAATAGTGTATCAACCACAAACTGAGACTGTTTAGACATTTGCCTAGATGTCCGTGGCCTGGAAGTCAAACCAAGAAAGAAATAAGAATCTCACTGTAGAAATTTTCTGGACTACACTATTGCACAATTATAAAGGAATTTCTTTACGGTTCCGCACTCAAACTCCGATGCCGAACGCCGACCCCAGAATACTCATTCTGCAAAATTGATAATAACTACTTAGTGGCGAAATGCTCGCGATGGCGCCGGTTGGAAGAGTTGGGAGACGTGGGGGAGCGTGATTTAGAGCTAGTTGAGGGATATCTAGGACCGAAACTAGGAGGGTAGTGCGACGTTGAGTGAATCGGAGGTGTAAGGGTAAAAGTTAGCGGAAAATCACAAGTGTAAGGAGTGCGGAAAACTAATTTTCTCCTGGGGAAGGGGCAGCTCTCTCCAGGGGAACAGGGGGAAGGGGACCAGGTGAAAGAGTCCCGAACAGCATAGCCATGGCGGGCGCAGGGAAAAAAAAATTCCCTAGGCTAGTAAACACACGCGTGGAGGAAATTATAGGGAGATTCGACATTGGAACACTCAGGAAGCGCAAGGTGGCGAACAGATCGCCGGACATAACTGAAAGCGAGGAAGAGTGGGCGGAAGTACAGAGGAAAGGAAGAACAGAACAAAGAACCAGACCAAACGAAATAGTGACGCGTAAGCACGAGGACAGAGAAAAAAATTTCAAGAAAAACGTAGAAAGTTAAAAAATAGAAAAGAAAGAATATACGGGGAAAAGACCCCCCGGAAAGGAAGAGAGTGAGAAAAATACTAATAATAGCAATAATAATAGTGCCCAAGAAAATAAAGAAAATAGAGACACATGCACGAGGTGGAACAATAAAGAACCTAGGTAGGAGCAGCAAGGTAACAGAATTATACAGAGTTAACCAGGACGAGGAGGAGGTAAAGTCCAAAGATGAGGACTACCTTAAATTCTGTGAATGTATAATAGACTACAAATCAGCTTCAAAGATCAAGAAAGTAAATTACATAAGAATTTTCAAAAACATAAACGCATTTAATTCACAGATAGAAGCAATCAGAATGATCACATACAGAGGAGCAGAAATTAGTTTTAAAAATCCATACAGAGGAAGAGCAATAGTTAAAGAACTTCAAAGTAAAAACAAGGACAACATGGAATTCCGTATCCCATTCAGGGCAGAGGAGAGATGGGGCGTTACAAGGGAATGGGAGTTCTCGCCAGCCGAACTTATACAGGAAGCAGAGGAAGGACAAAATCTAATCTCGGCTGAGAGATTAAAGAAAAGGATTAAAACGGAAAAGGGAACGGATTATAGAGAAACTGCGAGGATTTTACTAAAATTCGCAGGGGACTCTCTCCCAACAAAGCTAAGTATTTACGATGGAGCCATAAGTTTGAACATAACACCTTACGTCAAGGCAGTAAAGCAGTGCTTCAACTGCCTGCAATACAGGCACTTTAAACAAAGATGTAGAAGGGAAGTGAAAACGTGCTTTATATGTGGAGATGCCGATCATGGCAACTGTAATAAAAAACCGCAGTATGTGAACTGTGGGGGTGATCATGGGGCTCTGAGCAGAGACTGCATACATTGGGCTCTGGAATCGACAACAAATAAAATAATGGCATATAAGAACCTAAGTCTCTTGGAACCAAGGCAACTAGCTAAAATGGAATTGGGAATATTTGACAAGTCGAGGAAGGACGACAGACAAGTAGAAAGTCTAAGAGTGGATGACCTGAATTTCCCAAAAATTCAACAGAAAAGAAAGTACCCCGTTAAAGAAACTGAAAGATGTGAGAACCTGCCAGTCCCACTAAACAGGAGCAGATGGAACAGAAATCAGGTATCAAAACAATCAGTAATAGAACTCAAAAACAGATTCGAAAACCTACATATGGTGGAAGACTTCCACAAAAACAGACACGACTCTTTCATACCCATGGCACAAACAGAGAAGGAGGAGGTAGTGAACAGATACGAAAACCTAAGAGCAAAACCATTACACAAAGGCAGAAGACCGCTGACGGAAGAAGACATAAATTTACTTTTAGAATGGATCCAACAAGAGGAAATGGAAGACATGGTAATAGATAAAATCAATAGAAATAGGAGGATCGCACACCCAAAAAGAATCGATTTACACGATGACAGATACAACGATAACAGGAAAAATAGATACCCCACAAGAAGATATGGAACGAATGTGAACTTCGAAGAACCCTTGCCTAAGGAGGCCTATAAATTCACGAAGGAAGAGGAAATGGACGGGGAATTCGGTTTCATCAGATCATCAAGAAACTCCAACCAACCTGATAGATACAGGAAGACGTATTCAAGGAAAACAATCAATAAAGATCCTAATGAAGAAGTAAGACCCAGCACATCTAAAATAAGGGAACCGGCCCAACAAAAAAAATACCACAAGAATCAGAAGAGAACAATAAGAAAGTGACAGATAAAAGCCATGAAAACGTAGGGTATATGTCGGAAGAGGAATGGGAGGGCCCCCAAGCACCTAACTCCCCGGAAGAAAGAGAAAAGTCATCACGGGAGGAGGAATCTAACGAACAAAATGAGAGGGAAAACCACTTCTATGAGGTTATCATGGAATTTGGAGAAATCTGAACGGACCAGATAGTAGAAGTCACAACGGAAAACGAAGAAGAACAAGGAGAGGACAATATGGAAAGTGAGCACTTCAGCGAAGCTGTATCTACAGAAAATAACCAGATCGCATTAAGGTAAAATATAATATCAATTGTAATTAACGCACCAAGCTAGTTAATCAATAGTTAATCACTTCATTTTTGATTGCATTAGAAAATAGATAAATTACATTAATCAATAGTAGATTTCATTATTTGTCAGTAGCTAAAAGAACAAAAAATAGTAGAAATATTAACAGAAATAGCAAATTAAAACATATAAACATTCATTAACCTAAAGAGTACTAATTCACAACAACATTAATAAAGAAACTCTCAGTTAAAAATAATATACAACTTTCAGGAGAACATGCACAATTATGTAAGAATAAGTTTTTGGAACGCTAGAAGTTTAAGTAATAAATATAACGAAGTAAAAAGAATAATTGACGAATATGATATATTTTGTATAAACGAAACCTGGACTTTTCAAAATTTTAATGAATATAATATTAAACAATAAAAATAGTCGGAAGGATAATAAAAACTTCGCCACATCAGGTTCAGGTATGGTAATCATTTATAAAGATAACCTAAATATAGAACTAACCAAAGAAAAAAGTATAGAAAACCAATACGAATATATGAAATTCGCAATCAAGAATATGGATGACACCGAAGTTTATGATATAAACTTTGTATACAGAAACCCCAAAATAAACGCAAGCTACAGGAAATGCAAAGAACTATTCGAGGATCTGGAACTAAAAGAAGACTCAATCATAATAGGAGACTTAAATGCAAAACATACGGACTGGAACTGTGATACACAGGATATTTCAGGGAAAAATCTAAAGGAAATTCTGGAGGAGTACGACATGGTGGTACAAAATTACAATACAATATCAAGGTACAACCCAAATAGCAAGGGTGTTAATAACTCAAACTTGGACCTTATAATAACTCCCCCCCCCCCCCCCCCAGCTAACGAGAACGGTTAACTTTGCAGAATCAGGTGAATGCTCAGACCACCAAATAATGAACTTCAGGCTATATACAAACGAGAATCTAGGTTTGGAATCGGAATGGCCCAAGAAACATCTAGGCAATAGAAAGTTATACAAAAACAAAGAAAGAGTAAATTGGATGAGATTCAGACAAAAACTGGAAGAGAGGAAAACCAAAATAGATCAGGATTGGGAATGTATGATAAACATCAATGATAAATACCAAAGATGGTGTGAATACATATACGAAGCATTTCAGGAAATAACCCAGCTCAGGGAAAATAATAAAAAAAAGAACCAGAAACCACAAAATGCAGAAAGAAACAATACAAGAGGAAGAACAAATACTAACATGGAGAACCCAAGACAAGACCACAGGAAGAGGAGAAACATCTGGTGGGATCAAGAATGCGAAGACCCATGGAAAAAATGGAAAGAAAGCTCAAAGACGTTATGGAGAACAAGTAAACCAGAAGACTATACAATAATGGAATTTAACAGAATGAAGTGGCTACAACTTAAAAAAGAAAAGAAAGAGGCTACATGGATCGCTTTTACAGAAGAGTTGTCCAAAAAAAAAACAGCAGTAAACTGTGGAACAAGGTAAGAAGAATAAAGAACATTTACACGAAGGACAGATCGATGCTAAATACTAGAAAAAGACTGGAACTGGAGGATATAGAAGTAGGGAAATTTATAGAAAGGAACAATAACCTGGATAGCATTCAGACAGAAACGAACAAACGTACAAATAGATACATCAATAACCCACCAACTAAATGGGACAAAAAAATAGACAACGTAGAAATACTAACAACCATACACAGCTTTAGGAACAAGACCTTAGCCCCGAGTAATGACAAAATAGACTACATAATAATAAATGAACTGCCATCATTCATGAAAAAACTGCTATGTGACATTATAAAAGAGAGCTGGGAAAAGATGATCCTTCCCATCGAATGGAAAACTGGCAGGATATGCCTGTTGGAAAAACCTGGAAAAGCCGCCCTAAGACCAATCACTCTGACCTCATGTACAGGCAAGATCATCGAGAAAATACTAAACACAAGACTAAACCTGTGGGCAGAAGAAAACAACATCATCGACGAAACACAGTCTGGTTTCAGACACAAAAGAGGTACAGTAGACAATCTAAACAGGATTGTAATGGAAATAAAAAACAACAGTAGGAAAAACAACTCCACTTGTTCTGCGACGGTTTTACGATTACTTCTAGCGATCTCGTCTGATGGCTAACATCCTAATGCTCACTCTCCGTCGTCGCCGCTTTATAATATTCATCCCCTCCTGAGTCTCCTACCAAAACTCCATCGAACCTTCGAGATTCGGCACGTGCCTTTGGCACGTGTCCTCCTCCAGGTTATTGTCGCGCGGTTTCTTCTTTTCGCGCCCGACTCGCGGCTCCGCGTCCAGACACAAAGCCCGCTCGCCGATGATCGCTCGACACTCGCCGTCAAACGGGCGCGGCCTGTACTTTGACGGTGTCGTTTGATGTTCCTTCCCTAAACGCGAGCTATCGGAACTTTAGCACAAAGGCCCTGCGAGGGACATTTCGGCTTTATTTTCGTGACCGATATCCACACGCGAACAGTTCGCCAACTCATCGCGGCAATTAGTAAACCCATTTAACAATAACTCTACCAAGATCAAACGGTGCGTTGCATTCAGGCACTTATGATCTCGCAGACAGCCTTCCGGTCGCGGTACGAGTTGCCCCGTCCACGCCCGGTTCTTACCTCTCCCGAGCAGCATGGGCTCTCGGTGCTGTGGTAAGGAGTCACCACTCCCGGTCAGTTGTTAACTGCCGTTGTTACGACGACATTTGCCACTCCCGAGCAGTTTTGAACTCTCGGTGCTACGGCAAATTACGGCCACGGGTTTCCCCGTGCACGTAAAGGCTTCTAGTCATGGGCGAACCTATGAACTACTGACTCTGACCATCAGCGCCCGAAATCGCCTACTTCCCCATTGGAAGTATCGACTAAATAATACATTAAATGATATGGTATTAAATGGTATCCTCTGTAACCTCTTTTTTCTTTTTTTATGCTTTATTATTTCTATCACATTCTGTCCGTAACACCACTGCAACAGCATACATAGATATAAAAGGTGCATATGACAATGTCAATTTCGATAAGCTAATACAAATATTGATGGAAAAAGAATGCCCCCTAGATTACTAGGATGGGTTCACAATTGGTTAAAAGACAGGTATGTAAAAATAAGAGATAGTAATGGGAACGACACAACAATCCCATGGAAATAGGGGTACCCCAGGGGGCGATTATTAGCCCAACACTATTTAACCTTTACATTGCAGGTTTATCCAAGAAACTAACAGTCCAGGACACGCAAACATTAATATACGCTGATGACATAGGAATTATAACAAAGAATAGAGACATAAAGGGAACTAAAAATAAAATAAAAGAAAGCATCCAGCAACTAAATACCTTCCTGAATAGCAGAGATCTGGAAATTTCAGTAGATAAAACTAAAATCACATTTTTCGGACAACAACCTAAAGAGAAATCATTGAAGGTACGAGAAAACCACTACGAAATAGTTAACCAAACAAAATTTTTAGGAATAACAATAGATAACCAACTTAGTTTCAACTCACACATCAAGGAGATGATGGAAAAATTCAGAAAAAGAGCCAACATAATAAGATTCCTGTGTCACGGTAATAAGGGGGTGAACCAAAGCCATGCGCTAATGTTTACAAGAGCACTAATATCATCGGTTGTAGAGTATGCCTCGCCGGTGTACCCAACCTTTGACGAACAAAAAAGAATAAAAGACACCTTAAAGAAAGCGGAAACGGCAGCTCTAAGATCAGCGATAGGCTACAGAATATCAACTCCGTTAAATGATATACATGGAATGTGGCTGGACCACACTACTGGATAGAGCCATATACCTGGCCAGTAAATATTGGATACGCCAACTGGAAAAAGAAAAAGAAAACAACCCCACGCTCCAACTATTTATGAATATTAAAGAACAGAATGATCAGATCAACGAATCACACTCGATCAACAAAATTCATACCAGGCCAAATATATCGGAATGTGCATTTTACGATATATGGAAATGGAAGGATCAAATATTCACCAGAGAATTTATTCTAGAGGATCTAACAAAATGGAGCAACATGAGAAACGATTCCACAAACATAGAGGAATCGAATAATAGGAGGTGCATATTGGACAACGAAACAGGTAAACTAATAAATGACAAAGCAGTCTCAATTAGCATGACAGAAATGGCATTCTTAGATAGACATAATCTATCAAATAACAACACTTTACGTATTTCACAGACGGTAGCAAAATCCCAGGTAAACAATCGAACGGCATTGGGATAGTTATTAATACGGGAGATAATTTGTATGAATATGGAAAGACACTCTCTAATGTCATGTCCATTTTCACTACAGAAATGATAGGAATATGGAAGGCCATTGTTGGATCTCGTCCTCCTGGAAATCCTGTAGAACATGCGGGGAATGAGATGGAGTGGGCATCACCGGAGTGAATGAAAACAACATATTTAAAAAGAATGGAAGTGAATAATATTTATTTCTATATGATTAAAAAACTCTACTCTAAAGGGCACCGGCAGTAAAAAACCCCAGTCAAAGGTGAGGAAAAAGCCTGGTCCCTGATCAAATAAAACAATCTTGACTATATCTCGAACGAAGGGATAAAAAATAATGAACAAAACGCATTTCTAACGTTGTTGCAATTGAATGATCATTCAAATCTAAATCTAACGAACGCGAGAGAGCTCTCTCTTACCGTAGTCGCAGTCGAATGGCGCCTTGTCGACGTCGCAGCAGCTCACCGTGGTCCAGGTGAAAAATGCTCTGACCCTAGAGCCTGCACGGCTAGCCAAATGGATCAGTTCAGCCGATCGCCGAACTGCGCCGTTCCCAAACTGCACGCAGCTAGCCGACTGAATTCTCCAAACGATCGCCGAGCCGTGCACACCAACGACAGCAACCTTGCTTCTCTTTTGCGGAGCTACGCACGAACGCCAACACATTGGACAACGCAAACGCCACACGGCCGGACTCGTGTCGATTCACAAAAAAAACAAGCTCGCCGGGGAAACGCTCTTTTCCACGCACCGTCGACGGTTTGAATGAACGCGTGGGCCTCGTCTCCGTCCGGCCCTTTCCCTTCTCCCCGCTCGCGTCGGCGCACCGCACCGTGGCATTTTCCTCATGCCCTTCTCCCCGCTCGCGTCGGCGCAACGCACCGTGGCATTTTCCTCATGCCCTTTTCCGCGCGGCGCCCAAATTCAAAGCAGGCCACTCGAGCGCCATACACAGGCGCTCGCGCCGGGAATAAATAAAAATGCAATAATTCATTCTATAAACATATATCAACTAAGCATATATTTCCTTACAACCTACAGGGTTCACAGAACCGCAAACAGCCATGGATATTCATAGAAGAATGGGGGAAAACAAAAACTGCCTCATCCTAACCGACTCGGCATCAGCTATAAAAGCGCTGGAAAGTTACCTAACAAACAACAACTGTAAGGAAAATAAATAAATGTTGCATTTGATATAATATATTATAATAGTTACATAGGTACAGTAGTCCAAAAGACAGAAATGTATATATAAGCATAAGAAAAGTATTAAATAAAAAGACTGAGACAGATAAAAAAAAATAGTTAAGCCAATTGTTGGTGGAATTTTAACCGGCATTTAAATATAAAAAGGTTGGTGCGTCAAACTAGGGAACCAAGTATAAAATATTGCGTTAAATTGTAATGAATACACACGGTGCTCAGAAAATTAGATCATAAGTTCATAAATACAACTCTAGAATATGTACGGTACAAATAAGTTAAGTGCGAGATTGCAATATTATGTTCCTAATATATTAAATAATGTACAAGAGACATATACAAGAAGAGATATATAAGAGATATAAGAGATATATACAAGAGACAGTGCAATGTAGATGTCTACGCACTTTAAAAATAAATAAAAAAAAGTACTTAGTGGCTCCATCTAGTGTTGAAGAACGAGAACCATTTCTCGACAAACTTGAGTGTTTTGCCGTAGATGGCGCCAACAGTTTTATTGTTTATTATTTATTAAATTAAAATGCGTATATTCGGAGTAGTACTTTTTACTACTATGTGATTCTTTCTTTTTACATTTTATCTTTTAAACGTTTTACATTAATGCTTCTTAATCTCTATTCTTATTGGCTATCCTTCTTATACCTGATCGGAATAATGAAAGGCATAGCAATAAACTTTTTAATTTGTAAGTCGAGGTTGTCATATTCTTTATTCTACTATGTTAATAAACTTTATATAGAAATAGTAACTCGTCTATTTTATATATATATATATATTTTATTGTATCACAGACAAAAGAAAATAGAATCTTTTTAGAAGATATATAATTTTTCCTTACAACCTAACAATCTTCAGTCTTCATATTGGTCTCTCTTTTTATTCTAATTGCATTTCTGTAATACTGTATATATCTTAACCTACTCGTTGCTTGCTTTTTTTTTATTTTGTATAATTTTAATAGGAATTTTCCTTGGACTTTTGAGTTTCATTTTCTCCTTCTCTTTTAGTATATAACTATCATTTTTTTTGATATTGCTTGGCAGTTTCTTTCTCGCCAACAGTTTTTTCAAAATATTTAATTTCTTTTTCAATATCATTAACAATAAAAAACATCTTAGTGTTAAGATACTATTTCGGCAATGATTGTAGTATAAAAGTATATGTATATTGGAAAAACTGGGAGGATTATTAATACACTCATCAAAGATACACCCAATTAGGTTACACCACATCTGTAGCATAATTGACTTATAAATAATATTGTTTGAACATTGCATTATATTATTTCAAATACTCAAAGAAAATTTTATTTATTCCTTCCTTTATTATCATAGGTATATTACAAAATAAGGGATTAAATATATGTTACAAATATCATCCTTTTTTTTTTCAGAGAGCTTTAATGGAAATTATTATGGTTTACATTCTTGATGATAGGGTTCCAAAGTTCGAAAATCTCTCCATGTTGGGGGTAAAGCACTATGTAAATGTAAGCCACAACGTTTGCATGGATCGCTAAATAAATTATTCAAACTATGGAACCAAGTCTGAAAAAAAGATGATGAATTATTCTAAATAATTCATACATTTTTAATTGCGCATTTTGAATGTTTAGTTTAATTACCATAAATGATCGAACAGCTAGTTCAGGTAATGCTGGTGAATAAAAATGTAACATTGCAGCATGGGCATTTTCTGTCACTCTTCTGAAAACCTTATGTCTGGACTCTGTCCATAGATCCATAGTTTCTCCATAACCTTTAACGACTACCCATTCTATCATTAAACCTTTGAATGCTACTACACCTTTTAAAACGTGTCCTAATGTAACATGTAATACTGCATTCGATGCGAATGGTCTTGACACGGATACAGTCATATCATTAAAAAGTCTATCAAAAGTAGCAATCATAGAATCAACTTGTCTAAAAGAAAAACAATTATATAATAATATTACAAATAAAACATTTTGTAGTTTAGAGAATAAAACAATTTAACTTACTGTTGAGGTACATTATGATTGCTTGTTTGGGCTCTGCCTCTTTTTGTTCTACTAGAATTAATGTAAGATCTTTTCAATGAATTTTGACTAAGTAATGTTTGAGCAACATTACTATATTCGTGAATTTTGTCAGTCCATTTGTAGCTATTGACAAGTATACCATATAATGCTTGTCTTTCTTGTGTCGTCTCTTGACTAAGGTATGCGGTACTTGCTAGATTAAATGGTCCTGGTGGTGGATTTAAACTACTTACGGCTTGTTCAACATCTCTAAATGTAAACAAATATTCAGTACAATATATCACTAGGATGAATACACTTTTTTAAAACAACAGCAATACCTTAAATTAACGCTGACCGTTGTTAGAAGTTCTTGCAATTCGTGTAAGTATTTATGTTCTTTATTTTCTTCTCCATGGTCGGCTCGTAATCCATTTCCAAGAGAATCGAAAACTTGACCTACACTAGAACGTAATACTTTAATCGCTGTCAATGCAGTCTGCAGTTGCTCCATTTTTATCGTTATTAATGTACGGACAAAATACAAATTTATTAACTACAGAATAAACTAAGTATCATTGTAAACACTGTCGGTATCTAACCTCACAAGTGCACAAACACACGTTTTCCATCAAAACTGATCAAAACTAACATGCAATAGATACTTGGTTATGATATTAATCAGTTGAATATTTAAAATTTACTGATATATGACAGTTGTAAAATGTTTATCATAGCTACAAAAGTTTCTATTTCAATTATCAGAATGAATCCCTACGTAAACAGAACTATAACAACGTTACAAAACTGATAATTTATTTCTAACGAGCCATCAGAGGTCTTGTACATAGATTATAACATTATAACGTAAGATTTTAATTAATAATCCACTTTAAACTTAATGATACAAACTTTACTAAATTTTAAAACTTTTTCACACGTTGATGATTAAGTAATAAGTTACAAAATTAATAAAATCGTTTATTTTATACAATTATGATAAACGTAAGAAACAATTGTAATGATATGAGAAATTATACATTTAATGAGGATATAATAAATGATTGGAAAACATGAAATTTCGTATAATCATCCATTATATATACACAGGGTGTCCCAAAAATATTGTAACACCTTGAAAGGGGTGGTTCAGGATGTGTTTCAAACAACTTTTTTCTTAGCGAAAATATTGTCCGAGGTTTTGTTAAGAAGATATTAAGCGAAAACCCCGACCAATCAGAGCGCGAGTATGCCGGGTGAGCGTAGGCTACGCGATAGACGGCCTCGCTCATACGCTACCACGGCCGCTCCAACGGTATACGCGCGCTCTGATTGGTCGTAGTTTTCTGCATTTTTGCAAAGGAAATTGTTCAGAATCGTCTCAGCTACCCCCAATTTCCGGCTCCTACGCGAGTTTTGGAACACCCTGTATAAGCGTCATTATAAAGCATGCCCATTGCGGTGTACGCATAGTTCTCGTTGAACGTAAAGAAACTCGGTATATCTACCGACTAATACTTTTATTATACCTAAACAATTTTTTTATGAAATATAAATTAAAATTTACAAAAAATTTAAATATTTCGCTTACTTCACATTTTCTCTACTGCTACATGAAAAGTATCTTTGAATATTTCTAAAATGAAACGTGTATATTAGGAAAATATTAGCTAAATTAACCGGAATGAGATTATAATTTGTCCTAGTTGCAGAAACTCTTCTAAAATTGCATTTTAAACAATTATTAATTGTAAAATTCATAGGCAACGAATACGAAGTAATCGGTACTAACAGGGATGTCAGAGAATGAAGAGAATGTAAAACAATGTAAAGAAAGAACATATTAATGTAAGATACAATTTAATGTAACACAAAATCCGTTGCAATTGGGTAGACAACTCTGCACCCTTATACACAAATGAAAGTAATACTTTCTTGATTTGTTACATGCAAAAAAAAAATGGTTTATTTGTAAAGTTGAACCTATCTATCTCAGACCAAAGTCTTTTACAGAAGGAAGCATGTAACTTACAAGAAATTTCTTCACCCTATTAAAACAAAGGATAATTATACAAAACATTTGACATTCTCATCAGTTTTACGAAATCGTATGAAAATATACATGTCTTTTCCTCTTATTTTTACTTTCTCTGACCTAAGTACGACATATATTAAACAGTAGAAAACTATACATTAATTCTACTAATGTAATCGCAAATTTTATTGTCTAGTTCGTGACTGCGATAAACGTGCCGAAGTTCTTTTCAGAGTACCTGACGGAGTTGAAACGGAGTTTCTACTTCTCGATACTGAAGCAGCACTCGAATTATTGTCTCTGTTCCGACTTGGTAATTTTCTTGAACTTGACGGGGTTGCCCTAAGATTTGTACAAATAAAATAATTGTTTCGTATGTGACGTGGGACACAGATTCCTGCGTCACAGTTTAAATAATTTTTAAATAATAAAAATATATATATGTAGGAGTGGGAATGTGTGCGTGTGCGTGAGAGAGAAAGAGAGAGAGCGTTAGCTATAGGATAGGTATAAGGATATTGTAACGTAGCTTTAGTTTAGTTTAATTTATGACCTGGCCACTTGGGCTGATGTCCAGGCGCGCCTCGGCGAGGCCGCTTAGAACAACGTTCCCCTGCCTGGGAAAAACCCTGGGTAGAGTTTAACTTTAAGGGGAGGTAGAAAAAGAAGCGTTGGAGGCAGATTTAGTTGAGCAGTCGAAGGGTAAAGACGGCGCGAATAGACGTAGAGCGGATCGTCGAGCGGACTCTGTTCATTTTAGTTTCATTAATAGTTAAGTTAGTATTTTATAAATAAAGTAACATATAATAAATCCTACATATATATATTTTACTTGCCTATCGGCAAGGTCAGGTCTTTGTCACAGCAGTCCCGTACGGGCCCTGGCTCGTATATGAATTTCTCTTTCGTATTTAATAGGATGAACGGTTAAGATGCGAGCGGATTCAACGGTGAATTTAAATTAAATATTGAAAGCTATTTTACTATTGAAATATCATTGTCTGATGTGTATTTTAATAACCAATGATTAGACCTTGAAATTTACATATTTATAATAGATCCCACTCTTTCATTCTTTCAGTTAATTCATTGTTACGTATACAGAAACTCTCCGTTTTAGAAGCTCGCGTTCATTCATCTTATTTTATCTACCCTTCTGGAATTTGGAGCTCGGTCTCACTGGAGTGCATCCTGCAGCTGCATCCTCTTAATATCATCTTTGGGATACTTTCTAATCTACCCTTTTCCCAGGGCACACAGCTGCCGACCTCAGAGCAACGAAAATCCTAACCGTCAAATTTCCTAATATGGAAATCACTGACGGTTCCCCACCAACATTTAGGGGTATATAAACCCACGATTTTCGTTGCTCGGGGGCTAGTACGAAAGAGTTACTCGTTAGAGACACATTGATCGTCTTCAGAGTAGTACTCTAGTGAGATCGGGCTTCAGTTTCCCTTTCGATCATCGTTACCATATAGATCCGCGAAGACGGTTTTAAAATCTATTACGGCCATAAAAGTACTCTCGACCCCCGCATCGCCAGTGCGTCAACACCGCGCAACACTTAGGTAATTTTAACTTCATACACTAACCGCGACAACACGACACTGGACACTTGTAATTAGTATAGTTATTTTGAATATATACTCTTTGTGTAAACTTAAAAGTCTGTAAGATCAATCATCAAACCTTTATTTTGAAATCACCAATCCTAGCCAGTGTAACGATCCCACAACATAATTACTTTACCGCTCGAGTTATTATTCTATTAAATTAACAAGTTGCGAGGCTTTATCCGCGACGCGTAGTATTCATTATCGATACGATTTAGTCACTGTGTACTCAACCCGAACTCCTAAACTTAACCTATCCTTCGGTTACCCTTTACTGGGAGATACCGATTCCTAGCAGCTATCTGACTTCGCGTCAGAGTCGTCTGCACTTTTTCCAACAACCTCACAGTTCGAACCTT
>NC_071977.1:17999062-18003109 GCF_026283585.1 Hylaeus volcanicus
TACGGTTACCCTTCACTGGGAGATACCGATTCCTGCAGCTATCTGACTTCTCGTCAGAATCGTCTGCATTGTCTAATCTATCCTCAGCCTTCGGCACCATTGATACACAATAATTAATCGTATTGGTTCAATTCTCAAATCTATCCCACTCGCTGGGCTCACACGCGCGTCGCTATCGCCCTGGCTCGTAACATCATATAAAATTGAACATAAATTGTATAGAAGAAAACAATGAAAATATATATATTTATTCACTTCTGGGATATCAACTAGGGTTACCCCGGAATGAATTATATCATTTATTAATATCCCAGATTTGAACAACAGTGATTTCATATGATAAAGAAATACAATAAAAATTGTCGGAATAATATTATATGAAAGATCAATGGAAATACCACCCGACAACATCAATTAGGGATTCCCCAGAAATGAAATATCATTTATTGATGTTCCGAATGGTCACAATGATGTGAAAGTACATATAATAATATTGTATTGAAGTAAACATTCACCACCAAGATTTACTGTAAAATTTATCGATGTATCGACACGCACGGATGTTGGTCGTCGGATGTCCTGGACAGGGGAGAAGCACACACAGACATGTGAAAAATTATGAATTACGGAATAACGGATAATCAACACTTGAGAAAAATTAAAACAATTGATTTAAAATTAAAATATTTTAAATGAATTCAATAATTAGAAAAATTTAAGAACAAAGATAGGTTGTTTTTACGAGGAACTGGAGTCCTTGCCTACCACTCACTTTTAATAATATAAACGAGTTAACGCGGTACACAACTCTGCTCAAATATAGTTCGCTCGGATTATTCACGCGCTCGACGCGACTGTACGATGAAAAGTGATTTTGACTTCGCTGCTTTGAGCGCAACTCGGAGCGATGTTTACAAAGTACTTGCGCTGCACTCTCGGAGGTGCCGAATCAGAGTGCAGCCGTAACGACAGTGGATTTTAATTGGGTAGACTCCTAGGCTGACTAAGGTGTCCGTGTGTTCCGCCCAAATCCTAAAACTTCTATGCTATGTTCGTACAATCCAATTCAAGAGCTTTAATTTCATGGGTATCATGCGGTCGGCCAACGGGAGCGAAAGAGAAAGAAGATTGAAGCGTTGTGCTAAGTTTTGCGATGCGCTGTACTGTGGTGTGAGGTGTTACGCGAACTGCTTATATCAAAAACGTGGTTTCTGGCGGTTCGCAACGGAAGTTCGGCGTGTAATTTAAAACGATCTGGCTTGAAGAGAATTCTTATCTATTTTGATAACACTCGTGTGATTTTTCCGTTCCCACGGCGCGTGAACATTCATATCGCTTAATAATAATTGATACATAACATTCTCACGGCGCAGCGCGTACATATTATTATTTTACATTCCAGTCATACTAAACATGTTACATTTTACAAGATTTTTCCACGGCACAACGCTGCCAGCAGGGTGGAAGTGGCGTGACGACGTTGATTTCAAGGAGGGAATGTGTATTTTGTTCAAAAATGAATTTAATAAACTACCGTCAAAGGCTAGGTTTGTGTTCGATTAGAACGAATTCGGAATGGTAAACCATCTCGAACACATTCCTGCCGACGAAATCAAGAAAAATAAAAACGAAAATGTCTGCGCGTAACAGTATATAGCAAAATTAACGCATATATATCCACAATTATATGTGGACATAGTTTGTGTATGTAAAAAACTTACGTTTCGTTACAGGAGGTACCGTATCGAGATCACTATTGGCATCGTCATCCTCTTCATCGCTTCTACTTTTGCGCCTTAAACGTCTAAAGCCCTGGTTTTTCTGAACGAGATCGTGGCGGAATAGAGACAGAAAAGTTCGTGTACGATCTTACCGATACCAGTGGTATGTTAGGAAGCGTAAAAGGTCTCACACTTCAGTCCGGATGCCAGTTCGTGGGTTTCCGTTCCGTCGACTGGGACGGATTCTGATATTAATGATTCGAAGCGAGACGGAATCTCCGGAATCATGTGAACTCCTGTTGTAGTGAATGAGTTTATGAGACGTCAAACGTGGATACATGTAGTATATTTTAATGTAATTAGAATTAGTATATAAATAATATACATGTGTAAATGTGATCATTATATAATATTATACATTATTTCAATATATATATGTAAAGGAGAAATCCTTCAACCCTTGTTCCACTACCATACCGACTACGGCTACTCTGTTCCGCCACACGACTACACCGCGAGACCTCTGGCGGAGCAGAACGGTAAAGGATAGCTAGAGCGAAACGTGGGAAAAGGAACATCGCTTTCGATTCCTCTTTATAGGTTAGGAGATATTACTTTGTGTTATTTTGTTCTGTTTGTCATTTTGTTAAATAAAACTAACCTCTTTATAGGGCATCAACGGCTTTCCTTTAATCCCTACCTTCAGAAAGAATTACACTCTTACATATATAGTATCTCTTTGCTACAGATGACCTATTTTTGCGTGAAATCGAAAACTTCCGCTGATTACGGATGACGCATTCTTATGTCAAATAAGAAATTACAGGAATTTCATAAAATTATGTGTAGCAAATCAAATTGTTTAAGTATATCCAGACACGAAGGTGTTAAACATATTTTATTATACTTAGTATTATTAGTAGTTATCAGATCTGTGTTGTATTTTGTAAGGGAAGTCTCATTATAGGTACATATGTACATAGAATTACATATAGACTTCGCTATTATCGCGATTTCGGGTATCCACGAAAAGACTTGTTCAGTGTCTTTTGAATTTGACTTCGAACATCGTCCATTGTACATCCATCGTCTGTGAACATGTTGACAATCGTTACCTTCTGCGCTGCCAAGGTTGGGGAAACAAATGCTGCCGATGGTTACATAATAATTATAATTATATTTCTTTATAGTAATATATATTATATAATAGTTATATTTCATTATTAACACCTTCGCGTCGGAAGACTCATTATTGCGTCCAATTGAAAACTGCCCCTTGGCTACAGATAATGCATTAACCTGAAAGGGTTAGAATCGAACCCCCACGTATACGAGTTTTCATTTTTGAGATTGATATACAACATAACATCGTCAATAGTGGAATGGTTTGGGACATACCCCCTGGGGTAAAGTCGTAGGGGAAAAAAAAGGTTGGGTCAAGTATCGGTATTGTCCCTGATCCTTTCGATCCTAAACGAAGACAAAATTCCTCGTGTCTATTCACTCGAACTCACGCAAATCCGTCCGCTTCGTTCCGTCGAAACCAAAATGATTTCCACGAATGGGATCCACGGAATATCGTCACGGATTTTACACAAACACTACTATGAGTTGGGTATTCGTGAATCCGTCCACAATCCTTATTTTCGGTTTCCGTCGTCATTTCGTGACGGTTTTTCAGAGAAACCGGCCTCATCGACTCAAATCACTCGTTCCGTCGACCGGAATGTTCCGTGGCGATCTCGTTCAGAAAAACCAGGGCTTAAGACGGTTTCTTTTTACCGGTGCTTGTGGTGGTGGCATGATTTCGTTATCACCTGTTAGCGATCGGTCGATATATTGATTTTTCGGAGACAGCTGATCTGCCGATGTTTCGGTCAATGACCGGTTCTTGAAAGGTGGAGACAGCTGAGTGGGCCGAGTGGCGGCAAACTGTCAGTAGTTCCAAAACAAATATCCAATGACCGATGCGTTACTATCGGTCACGCATGAATGGGGCGAGCAACCTGACGTTGCATTGCTATGATTGGTGATAAGCCATATTATATTAAACATTAGAATAAATGTTCTAGAAAGATCTGGTCACGGAGTGGGGAAGGCTTGGCCTTCTGGAAAGAGGACCGTGTTGAACCGCACGGCACTTACCCCAGAACTGTTAATTCGAAAAGACGTGATTATTATTATTTTAATATTTCTAACACACCATTCTCCGTTCTACCTTTAAGAAGTTCTTCTATTTTTTCTTCCAGTTCTGTACCAGCTACTTTTGTATTCGGTTTCTTTTTACACTGTTCCACAACATTCTGCAAAGCTTTTAAAACTTGCC
>NC_071977.1:18013109-18031063 GCF_026283585.1 Hylaeus volcanicus
GGCAAGTTTTAAAAGCTTTGCAGAATGTTGTGGAACAGTGTAAAAAGGTACAAATAAAAGGAATACTCGTAAATCCAGTACCATGAACAAATCCTTCACTACCCCAAATAGTGCGAGGCAGATGATTCGTAATAAAGAGGTACGATATATGTACATAGTGTTTTGTAATGTGTGGGAAATATTCCATATTTAGAGATGGATTCATTGATTACATTACATCTCTGTCTATATACAGACGTACAGGATAAACGAACAAAACTAGAGTTACTTATATCATCCTTAATAATCTTATTTGCCGCGCACCTGGGCTGGGCGACCAGGTCGGGCGTGGAGGTGATACCCCGACGCGGCGCGTCCCCAGGTGGGGGATGGGAAAACGCTCGCCACGTACTCTTCGGAATGCGTGGAGGGTAGGAGTGAAATAAAATAGCTCCCGCGGACCAAACACTAGGGGAGGAAACCCCGATTCAAAAACCTATCATGGACAGGTCTAATAGTTCTGAGAACGTTACTGCACAGGGACTCAGAATCCCAGTGCCGGCGTCCGTCAGGTGTGGGCAAGCAGGCCCCGGGATGTCGTCATTCAACGACTGCAGCGCTGTGGGGGTTGACCACGTGGCCCCCAAAGCGTCTTTGGCTACGCGTGAAGAGTGGTGTGGCAGCTCCGCTTCCACACCTCTTCATAAGCCTGCCTTGGTTCGCCAGGCCGAGGAGGCGAAGGTCCGGAGGATCTGGGGGGTCCACAGTGGTGGCTCTGACCCACTGTGGATCCGTTCTCTCTATTTCAGGGATGTCCCAGGTCTAAAACCCTCTCTCCCCACCTTCTCGTGGTGGACCCTGAGGGCGCACATAGTTGTGCGTCGCTAACGGGGAGAGGGGTAAGCGGCGGGAAGTAGCTCCTGTGATGTGTAAGGCGATGCCGGCGGGATCTCCGGATCCTAGCAGGGCCTCCCAAGCCGGTAAGGCTCACACTGGGTAGGGGTGAAAACCGCTGTACAGGGACGAGGAGAGGTCGTTCCTGGGCGGTGGCCCTCTGGTAGTACTCCCCTCGTGGGTAGGCTTTGCTTTCGGTCGCCCACGTGGGGGGGCTGATATGCGCCTGAGCTGCCGAGGAGGTAGCGACGCTCGGGATCCGGAGCCAGCCCCTTCGGGACCCCGACCGAGTAGTGCGCGATGAAGTGCAGGTGTCGGAGCCTGCACCTGCTACGGGCAAGTCCCTCCTGTGCGGAATTCCCGGTGGGGGGGGGGGGGGACGTATAGGACGGGGAACTGGGATAGGGGGTCCTGTCTTTCGTTAGGCAGGCGTCCTGAGGGTACACCCGTTCTCGTCCTGTGGCCCGCCCCACCGCGCACGATGCGCTGGTAAACCTTAAAGCATGGACCATACAAAAAATATAGGAAGCGTTGTAGCCGGGTCGTCGGTGAGTGCAGGGGTGAAGAGACCGGGGTGGTGGATGTTCTTGGACCATCCAGGTCTGGGACATCGGGCGGGGCACGCGAGTGCTTCGTGGTGTTGGAGGGGCTGCCGCGCCCGGAAGAGGTCGCAGAGGAAGGCGCGTCGACGAAGCCCAGCTCTAGGCCGTCGTCGACACGCGGGCTAAGGGCTGCTGGCTCGTCAGCTTCGCGGGCAGGCTCTAGGGCTGGTCAGCCATTCGCCGGCCTTGCTCCGGTTTGTCCGCGGGCAGGCTCCCGGCTGGGCGATGCTGAGGACGATGGCGTCTCCGTGACGTCCATGTCCTCGGCATCTTGCGGCGGGGTCAAGCGCCGGGTTGGTATGCACCGGCCCGCGTCGCCCCCGGCGACTCGGGCGTCGGCCAAACGAGCCCGAGGTAAAGATGCCTCGCCCCCTGTGGACATCGACGATCCGCCTGCCGCCCTGTGGGACAGGGTGCTGGCGGAGAACTGAGCTCTCAGGGGGGAGAACGCGTCCCTCCGGCGGGATGTCGAGGGTCTCCGGGAGACCCTCGACGCAATACGGGGGGAAATGATGGCCTTCAAGCGGCGGCTTGATGCCTCCTCAGCCCGGCCATCGCCTCCCCCCGCTCGGGGAGGTCGTGTCGGCGCCCATTCGCCGTCTCCGGCGGCCAAAACGGGAAAGGACGATGGGGTCCTCCTGGCGCGGATCGGGGCTCTGATTGACACAAATTTCGCTCCGCCTGGGCTTTCAGAGTCCCCAGCCCCGCAAGGCCTCTGGAGGGTGGATATGCCGGAGCGGTGAGGAGGCGGACGACCCCTGCGGCTGCGGTTGGTGCCGTAGATTCCTCCACGCCGGCGGTTGGCGGGGAAACCTTCCCCGTCAGTATTAAGCCGGCGGGGAGGAAGAAGAAGGGTAGGGGGAGGAAGAGGGGAGCGCAGGCTGCCCTACCATCCACCCTTCCCCAACAGTCGTTGGCTCCTCCCCCCACTAACCCTGCGACGGCACCAGCCAACCCCGATGGGGCTGCCTGGTCGCAGGTGGTGGGGAGGCGAGCGAGGAGAGCAGCCGGGACCGCTTCGGCCGCTCCCGTGACCCCGGCCCCTCCTCAGAAGGGCACGAGCAAGAGGGCTGGAAGACTAAAGAAAGCGCCTCCTCGCGTAGTGGCCCCTCCCCGTTCGGCGGCGGTGACGATCACCGTCCCGGAAGGGAGCAAGGCAACCTACGAAGAGACCATTAGGAGGGCTCGCCAGGGCGTTGATCTGGGTGCCCTCGGAATTGAGGCCCTCTCAAGGAAGAGGGCCGTCACTGGAGGCCTGATCGTTCAGGTCCCCGGTGCTGATGGGGCCCTAAAGGCCGCCGCTCTGGCGGCCAAAGTGACCGCCGCTCTGGGGAGCCTAGACGTGAAGGTGGCCAGACCCGTCAAGAAGACGTAATTCCGGCTGACGGGGCTGGACATATCCGTGACCCCCCAGGAGGTAGTTGCGGCGGTTGCGAAAGTCGGGGGCTGCATCGCCGAGTCCGTGAGGGTGGGAGAGCTGAAGGCTCCGCTCAACGGACTCGGCACCATTTAGGTGCAGTGCCCGGGGGGGGGGGGGGTGGCCCTGGCCATTGAAAAGGCCAGGCGCATAAGGGTGGGGTGGTCCCCCGCCCAGGTGGTGGTGCTGGCGGCTCCGCCGTTGCAGTGCTTCTTCTCGACGAGGCGGGAAAGCTGTTCGAAAGAATCATAGCTGCCCGCCTCCTCGAGCACCTGTCGCGCGGTGGTCCCGACCTCAGCGACAGCCAGTATGACTTCCGGAGGGGGCGCTCGACGATTGACGCGTTAGAGCGTCTTCACCTCCTTCGGGATGGGGCTCTCGCTCGGGGCAGGGTGTTGATCGCTGTTTCATTGGATATATCCATTGCTTTCAACGCCCTGCCCTGGAAGGAGATAGTAGAGGCGTTGGAATATTTCCAGGTGCCTCCTTATCTCCGGGAGGTGGTTCGGAACTATCTCCGTGGCAGGGAGGTGGTATTTACCGGCCGGTGCCAAGTTGTGCACACGAGGGAGACGCACCGCGGGGTTCCGCAGGGGTCGGTCCTTGGACCGCTTCTGTGGAACCTTGCTTTCGACGCGGTGTTGCGGGTTGCCCTCCCCCCTGACACGGTTGTCATCTGCTATGCGGATAACACCCTGATTTATGCAGGCAATCTGGCTGTACAGATTGTCTCGGACGCGACGGCCGCCTTTAGGTCGGGATCTCCGGATTCGCGTCGGGGATACCTCCGTCGACATCAGACCCACCATGAAATACCTGGGTCTGGTCGTCGACGGCCGCTGGCGCTTCAAGGAGCACTTTGACCTCCTGCCCCCCCCCCCCCCCCCGAATGGAGAAGGCGGCCGCCGCCTTAGCGCGGCTGCTGCCCAATATCGGGGGGCCGGAGTGGATCCGTCGCTTGTACGCGGAGGTGGTGCGGTCGATGGCCCTATATGGGGCCCCCGTGTGGCACCGCTCGCTCGAGGCCAGCAAGCGCAGCCGCGCTCTTTTTGAAAGAGTGCGGCGGCGGATGGCCCTGCGGGCCATACGGGGATACCGCACCATTTCTGCTGAAGCGGCGGGCCTCTTTGCCGTGATTCCGCCTTTCCATCTGGCGGCGGCGGAGCGCGCGGCGATGTACGGAATCGCCTGCCCCGCTCGCCGCCCTGCGGGGGTGGAAGTCGCGACCATGGAGGTAGAGGAGGTCGATGTGCAGAAGCGCCAGGCCCGCAGGGACACGTTGGCCCGGTGGAAGCATGAGCTTGCTTCATCGGGCTGTCCGATTGTCTGGGCCATACTGCCCATATTTGAAACATGGTGCAGGATGCGGGGAAGGTTGACCTTCCGCCTCAGGCAAGTGCTCTCCGGGCATGGATGCTTCGGAGAGTACCTGCACCGGATGAGGCGGGAGCCGACAGAGCAGTGTCACCACTGCGGCGAGGAGGTGGACACGACGTGGCATACACTCGAGGAGTGTCCGGCATGGGCCGCGCCGCGCCGTGCCCTAAGAGCCGCAGTGGGTGGGTGGGACCTCTCGCTCGCGGCCATGGTCGACCACATGGTCTCGAGCGAGAGGTCGTGGAAGGCGGCGGCCTCCTTTTGCGAAGAAGTTATGTCGCAAACAAAGGCCGCCGAGCGAGCCCGGGAAAGAGATCGACAAGGAGGGTGTGGGCGCGGGGACGTCCCTCGCGACGGCGCACGCCTCTGCGTGGTGGTAGGAATGGTGGGGGGCCGCGAGGGGCGCTCCCGCGACGACATGTGCCTCGCACGGAGGCGTCGAATGTGGGGGGCCGGGACGTGAGCTGACCCTGGCCCCCGGAGGGTATATAATTCCCCTCGGGAAGGGCCGAGCATGTGTGGTCGGCCCGTCTCCACTTGGACCACCGGGTCTTGTGGGGACACATGGAGGGTGGGGTGGGGAGGGTCGGGGTGTGCCGGATCACGCCTCCGAGGAACCCCCGGGAGGGTCCCTCCGCCCGGGGTCTTATAGAGTAGGTAGTGGGGGAGGCTGGTACCCTCCCTCCGGGATTCATGTAAGCTGGGAAGTGTCCTGCTGAATATCCGCGTGTTCCAGGCACTTCCCATGTAACTCAGGCGGGTGTGGGGTTTTAGTGGGTAGCCATCGCGGACGGGCGCGCCTCCGGCCCTCCCCTCTCGGATGGTAGTCCCACATAACCTCGATTTTCCCCCCGGGAAACCGAGGTATGCGTAACGCATTTCCCCATAATAAAAAAAAAAAAAAAAAAGGCCGAGGAGGCGCATAAGTGCGGGGAAGATAACCTCTCGCGGATTATGGAGGTTTTCAATGGCATGTGGAAGATCACGGAGAAACAGAGAAGCATGGCGATGCCCATTAAGAACCGTATGGAGCATCTGGCGGAGTGCGTCGACGCACTTCGCCAAGCTATGCGGGCCAGCCACGCTATTCTCACGCACCTTCCCCGTACATCCGAGCCAGCCGAAGTGCCGGTCAGCGCGCGCAAGCGGCCGCTACCCCTCGTGCCCTCCTCACCCGAGGAGGACGTGCAGAGACGCGAGGAGAAGTCCGCCCCGGCTACCGAAACTTGGGCCACCGTGGCAGGCAGGAGGAGGAAGAAGAAGGGGAAAGGGACCGAGGACAAGGAGCTTTCGAGGAGCACCTCAAAAGGTGTCCCTAGGAGCACTCCGAAGGCTGCCCTTAAGAGCGTCCCTAAGGCTGCCCTGGTGGCTGGGGATAAATCCACCCCGAAAAAGCCCGGGTCAACGCCAGGCAAGGTGGGCACAGACAAGCTCGGAGCACCTCCGCCGAAGCTTGCTAAAGGCAAAAAGCGGAGGACGAGAAAACGGCGGCGCAGGCCGAAGCGCAGCGCCGTCGTCGTGCAGCCGGCCGCCAGGAAGTCCTACGCGGACGTCCTAGGGAAAATCCGGCGGGAGGTGCGACCGGAAAAGACGGAGACGGAGTTCCGTCAAATCCGAAAGATCCAGGGGGGCGGTGTCCTTTTGGAACTGGCGCGCTGTAAAGATCAGCGCGCTCTTCAGGAGGCCATCAAAGCCGCCATGGGGGACGATGCGGAGGTCCGGACTCTGGTGCCGCGCATGCGCGTCGAGATTTGCGACCTCGACTGCTGCACGACCGGCGAGGAGGTGTGAGCTGCTGTGGCGCGAGCTTTGAGGGGCGACCAGCTCAAGGGGGAGCTGAAGGTCGCCATGCTCGCGCCAAACAGCAGCGAGCAGCGCAAAGCGGTGGTGGATGCCGAGGAGGCGGTGTCTATCCAGCTGATCGCGAGAAATCGCATCAAGATCGGCTGGATAAACTGCCGAGTCAGCCGCTGGGTCGAAGTCCCGACGTGCTTCAGATGCCTAGCATATGGGTACACGAAGCGGGACTGCAAGGGCTCAGACCGGAGTAACGCCTGCTAGAGGTGCGGCAAGGACAAACACAAGTCCAACGACTGCACTTCCCCTCCTCGTTGCATGCTCTGCGCCGACCTTGGCGTGCAGCAGCTCGACCACGCACCAGGGTCCGGGGCCTGTAAGGCCTTCCGAGACGTCCTTGGTGCCAGGAAACGAGCGGCGCAATGGCGACGGTGATCCAAGGAAACCTCAACCGCAGCCGGGTCGCCGACAGCTTCCTCACCCAGCTGTCCCTGGAAATGGGCGCTGACGTGGTGGTGGTGTCCGAGCAGTACCGAAACCGGGACTACTCGTCGTGGTACGTCGACGACCTGGGCGCCGCCGCACTCTGGGTGCGGGACCTTCGGAAGGTTCCGGTGGTGCACCGCGCACCGGGTCGTGGATTCGTCTGGGTCAAATCCCGGGACGTTACACATGTGAGCGTCTATCTCTCCCCCAACGATAGCGCTCACGTGTTCCAGGAAAAGCTCGACGAACTGGAAGACGCGCTCCGCGACATGTACGGCGGGCTCATTATAGCAGGCGATTTCAACGCCAGGCCTCCAGAGTGGGGGATGCCAACCCCCAATGCCAGAGGCAAACTGGTAATGGAGATGGTATCCAGGCTGGGGTTGATTGTGCTCAACACGGGCGCCACGCCGACCTATCAACGACCCGGTTTCGGCGTTTCCGTCCCAGACGTCACTCTGGTTTCGGAGTCTCTGGGTCGCCGAACCAGGAGCTGGAGGGTGATGGAAGATTTTACTGGCAATGACCACCAGTACATCACCTTCCGGATATCGTCCGACGGGTCGGCACAGCACGGCAGATCCCGGCGCCCACTCGGCTGGAACACAGCCAAGCGAGACGAGGGAAAGTTCGCGGAGTGTATGAGCCGCGGCCTCGGGGGCATACCACCTGCCCCCCGCGATCATCCCGGAAGGAATGTTGCTGAGGCCATGGTGAGCCACACCATGCGGCTCATCACTCGGACTTGCAACGCCTCGATGCCCCGCAAAAAGCCGTGGAAAGGCCGAGCCCAGGCGTACTGGTGGACGGGTCAGATCGCCAGCCTCAGACGGAAGTGTCTGAGGCTACGTATACTGGCGCAACGAGCCCGCCGTAGAACGGAGGCCTCTGACAGGTCAGCCGAGTAGAGGGCGGCCAAGAAGACGCTCAACCGGGCTATCAAGGATTCCAAAGTCCGCTGCTGGCGGGAGCTGTGCGACAAGGTGAACCGTGATCCCTGGGGACAGGCGTACAAGCTTGTCACAAGCTTTCAACTCGGCGAGGTGGATAGATTTGCTGAGGGCGCTCGAGCGATTTCGAGTCCTCAGCTATCTGTTGGCCATGGTCAGCGACTACCTGCGGAAGCGCTGCGGGTCCGTTTTGGGACCGGACCTCTGGAACGTCTCGTTCGACAGCTTGCTCAGCATCGAAATGCTCAGCGACGCGTACCTCGTCGCGTACGCGGACGACGTCGCCGTCGTCATTACGGCCCGCAGCATCGAGCTAGCACAGCTGAAGCAGAACCGGGTGATGCGGCGGGTCGGAGACTGGATGGACGGTCACGGCCTCCAGCTGGCGGTTTCGAAAACCGAGATCGTCATGCTCACGAGGAGGTATATACTCACCGTCGTGCCGATGAAGGTGGGTGATGTGACCGTCCAGACACGTAGCAGCGTGAAGTACCTGGGGGTGCAGGTGGACAATAGGCTCACCTACTGGGACCATATACGCGCAGTCTCCGATAAGGCGATGGCGAGGTCGGGAGAACTGAGCAGGCTGATGGCCAACATTGGCGGGCCGAGGCCAGGAAAACGCAGAGCTCTTGATGTCCGCGGTCCAGTATATGCTCCTGTACGGAGCTGAGATATGGGCCGGGTCCATGGACGTCAAGAAATACAGGGCATGCATAGCCTCCGTTCAGCGACGTGGAGCGCTGCGGGTCGCCAGCTGCTACCGCACAGTGTCGGCGCTCGCTGTGCTCGCGATCGCCGGAATCCTCCCCATCAACCTTCTGGCCAAGGAGAGAAGGAAGCTGGGCAGGACAGAGGCCGCGAGTCTGGCGCGTGCTCAGGCACTCTCGGAATGGCAGCGCCGCTGGTCCGCGGACAGCACGGGACGATGGACAGCCCGGCTGATCGGGAACCTGATCCCTGGGCCCTGGCTGGAGCGCGCTCACGGCGAAGTAGATTTCTACCTCAGCCAGCTCCTGTCAGGACATGGGTATTTCCGGTACTATCTGTACCGGATGGCCAAAGTAAGGTCCCCGACGTGCTGTTATTGCGACGCCGAGCGAGACGACGCGTTCCACACGTTCTTCGTTTGCGCTCGCTTCAGCGAGGCGCGCTCCGTAGTTGCCAGCGCAGTGGAACACGACATCACCCCCGATAACATCGTAGGGGTGATGCTACGGAGCGCAGAGCTGTGGGATCCAGTCTCGGCGTGCGCGTCCTCTGTCCTGGTGGCGAAGAGGGTCGATGGGTGTCTTCGGGACCCCCGTCCGGGCTCCCAAGACTAGAGGTGGCCTGCTCGTACGTGCAGGCCAGCACGCCACGGGTCTATACCGAAGTAATGCGATGAGCGGACTCCGGTATGGTCCCACTTGTGGAGGAAGAGGTGGTTTTAGTGGGTAGGACCTTTTTGAAGGAGGAGTCCCACAATCCCAGAAAAAAAAAATCTTATTTGTGCTTTTCAAAAATAACGTTTCGTTTGGCGACATCTTATGAAAAACTACTTTCTGTATAGATGATTTTCCGCTCCTAGAATGAATATTAATTTCAAACACGCGATAATATGGATAAAACGATGACATTTTAAAAATTTAAGGGAGTACTTTCGAAGATCCATTAAAAGTATTCTAGGCTTTTATTCGCACCCCAGAGGATCCATCGATCCTACTGTTTCGTCATCGAATGGTGCATACCCAAAATCTTTAGGAAACGATCCTACATCATCGTCATCCTAAAATAATAAAATTCTCGTTAATATAACGATACATTAAAATTAAATAAAAAATCCTGTCTGTACATAAATGTAGTATAAAATAAAAAACTTCAAAAAAGTCAAAAAATGACGTCAAGTACATGAAAACGTGGAGGATTCAAGGAGTTATCATAGAAAAATAAAAGATCCCCCTACAAAAGTTCAAGAAAGTAGAAAAAGAAGTGAAATCGAAATGAGCTGCCAGTATATGAAGGTGCTTTCCAGCAAAGTGCAAAGGCGACACTGTATAACACAATGAAAAATTCGGTGCTTTCCAACTATGCGCAGCTAAAATGCTGTGTTCAACAGTGCCGACGTCCAGACCCTAATGACAACTCATGTAAACTGACTGCTCCACACTTTGGCGGTGAAATGAAGAAGCTAAATAGTGTATCAACCACAAACTGAGACTTTTTAGACATTTGCCTAGATGTCCGTGGCCTGGAAGTCAAATGCTTGGCGTGGCCAGGCAAAGCATTCTCAGATCATCAATACCCATACTTTCTCTCTCGCAGACTTTCACATAATTTGTCAGTTTAAAACACTGACAATATGAGTACATTTTAATTATTTTACATTTTAAAATAATTCTTATTCATCAAAACCATGACCTTGCCTGGCCACGCCAAGCATTTGACTTCCAGGCCACGGACATCTAGGCAAATGTCTAAACAGTCTCAGTTTGTGGTTGATACATTATTTAGCTTCTTCATTTCACCGCCAAAGTGTGGAGCAGTCAGTTTACATGAGTTGTCATTAGGGTCTGGACGTCGGCACTGTTGAACACAGCATTTTAGCTGCGCATAGTTGGAAAGCACCGAATTTTTCATTGTGTTATACAGTGTCGCCTTTGCACTTTGCTGGAAAGCACCTTCATATACTGGCAGCTCATTTCGATTTCACTTCTTTTTCTACTTTCTTGAACTTTTTTAGGGGGATCTTCTATTTTTCTATGATTACTCGGGAGCGCAGGAGACAAACTGGCGCCACCAACGGAAAGTAGGTGAACTACTAGATAGTTTTTCCCGTTTTTCAGGCACAATAATGAAAAAAACATATAATAATTATGCATTTCGTAATCAGGAGAAGTAAGTCTATCGTCTCGTCAAGCGTTTTTTAGAAAAAATTGAAAAAAAAAAATTTCTTGCCTTTAAACGTATTTTTAGCACGTTTCAAAAGCGAAATTGCAAAATGTGTAACTATCCCCCGCAACGGAATTTTATAAGGAACAATTAAAAAAAAAATCAGCCGGAAAGCACGCTTCCTCGCCTCATAAAATTACATTGGTGTTGTCGTTATGAAATCGAGAAGACTGATACGCTTGCACAATGGCTTGAGTTTCACGCTCTCCACCACAGCGCTGGTGTCGTCTCTCCTGCTGTGCCGATAATCTAAAAATGCCTTTCAGCATGGTTCAGTACCGCACTAAGAGTATGAAGCGCCCGAGCTTATATAGTTTACTTTTGCATATGTATATATATTCAATATTATATTGTTAAGAAACGTCATGTATATGTTAAGGTTGTTTATATTGCATTGCAATTAATTGATACAGAATAGTCTGTTACGATAATTTCAAAGTAGTAAATAATAAACAACTGATATGATATTTGTAATATGGTACGAACATAATAAAGTACTAATTGTTATTTGTGGAATGTAATGATAGTATGCAATGTAAAAAATATTGTATAATAAAAAAGGTAAAACGTTTATGAACATTATTTTTGAATATACGTGATTACATAAGAAAAAGCACACTAACAAAGGGAATGCACGGATGTTGCAATCGCTTTTGCAACGACACCCTATGGAGGTCGTAGTACGCATGTAGTACTGCAAAACCATTTTGGCTTTTTCCAGAATGGGTGTTTGTTTTCGATGTACAATAAAAGCATCTAGCAAGATTCGTTAAATGGATTGGTAGAGTATTAGGTTGTAACGCTGCTTGACCCCGGGTATGAATCCCGATTGATGTATTTTTTTTTTATTTCAATTTTCTATCAGAAATATACTTTTTGGATATCATGTACTATATACTGCATATTATATATTACCTTACGCATATTTTAAGGTTAAAATTAATTTTTTAACGTAACATATCATGCCGGAGTACCTACTTGCTGTAAGTGAGTAAGTCTTTACAACGATTTTTATGTTTGGTCGTAAGTTTATTTCGTTTTATCGTGACAGTCACATGAAGGAAGGTTTGAAAGTTTGAAAATGGATAGTGATTCTTTGCGTGCAAGTTGTTTTGAAGAAATAGTCATCGATAGCAGAGAATCCAAACATAAAGAGGACAGAATGTGTGTAATGTTTTCTCTTTCTCTGGCGTGTGTATTCTCCGGAATACTACTGTTAGTTGTACATGTATATGTTCCATTCGTTCGATTTTACTAGTGTTATAATGAGAAAGCATGTTATCTTCTATCATTCTCCAAAGTATAACACCCGTGCTCGAGCGATCACTTTATAGTTTGCCGCTACACCGAACCCCCTGTTTTGTCTACGGGTTATTGTAACAACTCGCCGGTCCCGATCGAGTTACTTATTTCGAGACATTGCTGTACTTGTTTCTATTTGTATAATGAATTTCAATATATTTATCTCTATTCTACATAGATATGTTTGATACGCATCATGGCTATCAAAAAATCGAGTACATTTCATTAACGTAAATCAAGCGGTATTCCCAGTAGAATTAAATAAACAATTTTGCAGTTGTGAATCTAAAGCATTTATTCGATGTACATGGTGATTAAAAATTTTGTTTCCACTGCTTTTTCGAAAATTATCACCCAAGTTCATGTACATCATACATTCAAAATGGAAATTGTTTGTTTTAAAAAATATATCCGAACAGTAGTTATAAATAAGTCATATTTAACAAATGTATTTTTAAAAGAAAGTGAAAAAAAAGAATAAGTGTAAGGAATGTTTGAACGGGACTCGAACTCGCGACAGAGGAATTATTATGCTGATGTTTTACTGACCACACCGAATTCGCTAGTGACGGAGTCGCTTCTAATTTATAAGTCGCTTAAAATTCCACTGTGCAAAGACTCATCAAAAAATTAGCGTCATATCTGGGCCCGTTCCCTTGTCAGTCTCTCTTTCTTCTTCATCAAACTGTCTCTTTCTACTTCGTCGACGCCTTCAAGCTTTGGACGGATTCGAAGCTGATCGAAACATTTGGTTACACATACAATGTATGTGGGAATAATAACCAGCCGCAGAGAGAGAGAGAGAGAGAGAGAGAGAGAAGGCATGAAGGTAGGAACCAAAACATATCGGCGGGTGCGAGACAATACTAATGTAACAATAAAACTTTTTTATTTATTAATTTCTTTAAATCTAACTTTTTCCAATGTATTTGTAAGATTTTTATGATTACAGTGAGACCAAACACGATATACATACAGCGAAACAGGAAAGTATTCGGCTATTTGTTTGTATTTTATATTTCATATTACCTCTTATATCAAAATTTTTTTTTTTATAAATTATACAAGATGTTCGGCAACCGAACAAAGTATAAAATAAGAATAAAAAAAATACACAGCAGCTTGGGATCGAACTAGCGATAGCTTATGTACGATACTACGATCACTGATACCAGCTGGGCCAGGTTTTTCGCCTGTGTACTGCCAGAATGACTGTTAAGCAGTGTCGTATCCAGGGTAGCAGGTGTGGGGTGCTATGGCTATTGTGGCTATGAACGCGAAATCATAAATATATTTGTCCTTCTTATTTATATATTGTCTACATTTATATATTGCCTTTATATATTGTCCTACATTTGTCCATAAATCATGAATATATTTGTAAGATTATGCAGGGGTAATTAAGGTACACCTTTTTAGTCGTGCGTATACTTCATTGATGTTGTGTTCGCTGCGCGTGCGCGAAAAAACCCGACCCGACTACGATACCTGCGAACCAAGTCGAAAAGCGTGTTTAGATGGTCGACACGGTAACAGAAAGGAAGACGACGACAGCGCTGCAGTGGAAAACACGATATTGAGGCAGCCATGTTGGCATAGGAATCGTCTCAATCGTAGCGACACCACCAATGTAATTTTATAAGGCGAGGAAGCAACCTTTTTGGCTGATTTTTTTTTCAAACTGTTCCTTGTAAAATGCTGTTGCGGGGGACAGTTACAAATTTTTGGAAAAAGATCCACAAAAAATTTCTTGTCGTATTTTTAGCACGTTTCAAAAGCGAATTGCAAAATGTGTAACTGTCCCCCACAACGGTATTTTATAAGGAACAGTTTTTAAAAAAAATCAGCCGGAAAGGTCGCTTCCTCGCCTCATAAAATTACAATAACAGTTTGGAAAATTGCAAACGTTTGACATCATTCTGTCTTTGTCTCTCCTCCGATTGATCTATTTCCTTCTCTGTCACAGCATCATTAGAGAGACAAGGATCTATCTATCCTTGTCCCAGAGCTTCCTACTTTCTCGGCAACTGTCGCTGAAGTCAACTCGGAGTTTTGCTGGGTCTCCTGCGTACCCTTAAATGCCTACTAATCTGTGAAACAATAATGCGACAAACTAACTTTTTTTATTATTAATTTTTTTTTTAATACAAATTTCACTAACATATTGGTGAAGTTTTCCTGATTAAAATGAGACTAAACACGATATTGTTATGACAATTGGTTATGATACTAGGCTTGTAAATGTTTTCTTTTACTTTTTTTCCGCTGTCTGTTCCTATGCTCTGTCGACGTGGACAAATGTAAGAATGTTTCGACTTCGCTAAAATGGCAACAGCGCAGCGTGAGGAAAGGATAGACGCTGTTATGCCAGAATGACAACGTCGCAATGTATCGATATTCACATTAGCAGTCGTATGGGGACTAGGCTTAGTCAGGTTGGCGCTACTGTCGCGTCGGCGTGGGGTTTTTCCAGAGTTTCGCAAGCGTGCGACATTCGAGCGTGCTACTAATATACTAGAGATGGCTAGAACTGCTACTTGTGAATCACTCGTGACTCGATCACGATCGTTGCCAATCACGGTGATTTTTCACAGTGATTCGTGATTTTTCGTGATCGCTTCTGATTGGTGAAGAACATAACTGTTCCTTGCATGCGTTGTTAGAATCTTCAGCCTGAATGTATATGCGCCGTAATGAAAAACACCCTACCTGTATATTTTACACATATTCTATATACATAAGTATGTAATTAGCGACATAAAATACACCGCATAAAATAAAGTAAAGAATAGTAAATAAAGGAATGCTTTAATGAGGAACAGTGAAAAGTAATAAAAATAAATCAATAATTATGAATTGCAAGTTTTAATTTAATTGTAAGTGTCTTTAGATTTTTACAAAGTGTAACACAGTTAGAAAATATAATTAATAGATAAAACATAATACAAATACTATAAATAAAATACAAAGAACAAAATAACAAAGAAATAAAATATATATAATAACAAATAAATAACTATGTATTGGTGTTTAAAAATAACAGCATAGATAATTTTTCTGCCTGTAATGTTTCTTTTTTCTGTTAAAATTAACCCGGCTTTAGAAAATAATCTTTCGCATGGCACTGAAGTAGCCACCATGCAAAATAAATTATTTACTAATTTAGTCAATAACGGAAATTGAAATTGATGGTCTTTCCACCAAATTAATGGGTCCCGAGTTCTGTCGGCAAAACTCCTCCTTTAAATATTGCTATATTTCTGTTGCTATTTTGTTTTACTTTATCTTTTAAGGCATCCCAAATTGATAATTCATCTGTATCTGTATCTGTATTTGGTTGTATATCTATTTCTATGTTTATTATATTTTCAGTTGTATTTGTGCTTCTATTGTCAATTAATATATTTATTATCTCTGTTTTTATTATATCAAGTTTTTCTTCAGAAAAAAAAGCTTGTAATTTATGGTAAGTTCTTATTAATGATTGCTATTGTTGTTTTAATCAGCTCTTCTAATATTATAAATCTATCTATCATATTGTAAGTAGAGTTCCATCTAGTTGATACATTGTGTCTCAACTTCTGTACATTTCTGCCTGAATTTAATTGGTATTTCTTCAATTTTTCTGCAGCTGTGGTGCTTTTTTTAAAATAATTAACAATTTTTCTAACATTTTCAAGGAGTAAATTAATTGCATCATTATTTAAACTAGATTTTACGATTAAATTTAAACTGTGTCCAAAACATGGAATATGTTTCCATCTACAATATTTTCTAATAGCGGTTTTCATATTTGAAGCATTATCAGTTGTAGCAAAGTCAACTTTATTAAAAATTTCCCATTCCTTGCGTATTATTTTTAATTCATCTGAAATATTTTGACCTGTATGGGAATCTGTCATTTGCACGCAAATTAAAAGAATTGATTCTAATTTGAAATTATTAATAAAATGTGCAGTCACAGCTATAAAACTTTCAGTATTTAGTGATGTCCATGTATCTGTTGTAATAGAAACTTTAGTACTGTTTTCTAATTTTTCTTTGCAGGTACGTTTGGCTTCCTCAAAGTGAGCTGGTATTGAAGAGTGTGAAATAAATTTGCGATTTGGAAATTCGTAACTTGGATTTAAAGCATGTACAAATTCTTTGAATCCAATATCTTCAACTATTTTAAAAGGTTCCAAATCTTTTATAAACAGGCATAATAATTTTTCATCAATATTTTTGCGGTTTGCTGCTGTCATCTTTCGTGGTAGGAATGGTGTAATTCGCTGTTGAGTTGATATTGTTACTCTATTTACAGTATGTGCTGAAGTGTCCTGATATGTTGACAGTGGCAATGGCAATACGTTACTTGGACCAGGTTGAGAATTTGCAGTATGTCCTGAACTGTCTTGAGTTGTTGGCAATATGATAATATTGCTTGGCCCAGCTTGAGGAACTTCTGAATTATCAGGATCAGTTGCGGACTGTGATGACTGTGGCTAGAAAAAATGGAAATATGGAAAAATACATTCTACAATTAATAGATATATGAAAAAGCATGCAGGAAAATGTTTTTAGATTAGAGATAATTACAGTGTTAATACGTACAAACAAAAATAAATATTTTTGTTATATTTTTACATTTTTCATTTCATTTCATTTTATTTTATTTTAGCTTACACGTTTTAACACAAAATAAGTTATAATTATTTACTTATTAGGGGTGTGTGGGTACCCGAAAATACAAATCGAGACAGGTTGCGTAGTTATCGGGTCGAATAGGGTGTGATTCCGAAAATTTGCTCAATGCATACATTTTTTGGATACATGCACACCCATACTACTTATATATTTATTTATTATATCTTAATTAAGCTTACCTGTGTTTTTTGTCTCCATGCTAATGAAATAGTAGGATGCACTGAACACAAATATTTTTTTAAATTTGTCGTAGTTGTTTTATACGATAATTTCTTTTTGCATATTTTGCAAGTAGCATATCCAGTATTGCTTACTGGCACGAAGAAATTCCACACATCACTACCTTGGATAGACATTTTACGTGAGATGTTGTCTCTAAGAAGTCAAAAATGAGTCTGAATACAGGGAAGAGATCTTTAGTTTTCAAGGGCCGTCGCATTTCGCGGGTGAAGTAGGGAATGCATCTCGTTTGTTTACGTTATCTAAAGTGGCATTGACTCCCCTCGCTTTAGATCGCTTAAAAAGATACAAGCCAACGATACTATTTTCATTTTCGGTACTACGTTTCAAATATTAGTTGAATCTTCTTTTATATAATATTTTAGATGTTATTTATTTGTAAATATGTTCATTATTTATTATATTATATTTTTATATATGCTGATAATTATAAAAATAGTCTTAAAACCAAAATGATTAATGATTAAGATAATTACATTGTCATTAAAACTAAATGTTTGGGGAAATAATAAAAAGAAACATGCAATTGTGAATTTGTAGACCTTTTATTATCATTACCAAATTATAATCTACATGTTACATAATACGTAATTGTGTAATTAATAATTACTAATTATAGCAAATCATTCTTTAATCATTTTTTTGTACTGATTTTTACATACACAAGTAGTATCATAATATGTATAATTTATTTTTAATTAAATCATATTGAAATAGGTTTTACCCAGTTTCACATTCAATAATTTTGAGCATATAAAACTCTACAAATGTAGACCTTTTATTTATTGAAAATTTAAATTAGAATAACGCGAATAACACGCTGTGTTGTCTCTAATACAGCATTTGCGCTCTCTCAAAATCTCTCTCTCTCGCACTCTCAAAACATTCTCAAGTGTTTCTTTGGCGTTCCTAGTTTTTACCCCAATCCAAGCCTCAATTGCGTATTCAGAACGAATATAATCGTACTAAATCTTTTTTAAATATTACGAATATATTTTCGGTTTAGTTAAAAAGTATGATGTATGCATATAACTGCAATTATAACAAATTAGTTAATTAACGTGCACGATAATTAGTTTAAGATAAATTGATCGATTTTATAAACTTTTTCGATTGTATAAATTTACTTTCTTCTTTTGAACTTTATGATTGAATGAAACGTTCTTGTGGATACTTGAAATTTGATATTAGTTATTACTTTGATTTTACAAAATTGTTAACGCTAATAAAATTAATATTTTCATACATACAGGGTGTCCCAAAACTCGGGGAGGAGCCGGAAATGGGGGGTAG
>NC_071977.1:18031073-18044337 GCF_026283585.1 Hylaeus volcanicus
GTCTTGAAAAGTACTATCGCATGGTATCAAATGAAATGTATAGTTCCACTTGAAAAACGAAACTTGACCATCACATCTCGTTAAATAACAAAGTTAACAAAAATTCCTTCTCGCTGAAACATGAGCCCCATTGTACCATGCAATTTCCATATTTGAAATTTTGCATTCGGCCGATAGTTTTGGAGTTAGAGCGCTGTATCACTAAGGCTGGGACACCCTGTATATATACATACAGGGTGCTCCAAAAGTATGGAGACAGTCAAATATTTCCAAAATGGAACATTTGTGAGAAAAATGGTTTAGAGAAATGTTTTAGGGTTTGAAAAATTCTATTGAATGATCGTGTCCGTTTGACCTTCAAAGGACCGGTCAAAGTCACGTCAAAGTCAACATGATTTTTTTAATGGAACACGTCATTTTGTATCATACACTGTGAAAACTGGCTATGAGACCTTTTCAAAACACTAGTTTCAAACATTTTTTTTATTCGCGATAGATGGCGCTGTAATCGGAAATCGGGAAGCTCCTTGTGTGGCCGTGAAGGGTCGCACACAAATTAAACATGATCATATAGCTATATGAATTAAGCGTGCAACAATAACCAGCTACTTTTGAAAAGTTCAATTTTTCAGCAACTGCATTTAACTGCATATTAGCAATGACTATTCATTGTTTTGGTCGACTGAGAATAATATGATTTAAATGCTGTTGAGAAGTCTTGTGATTCTTTCGAAACAATATCAAATTCTGGATCTTCGATCTACCATTGATATTTCTTCCTAGAGTTGGTCCCAATTGAACTTTGTTTCGAAGTTTAGAGAATTTGTCGCAGTTCAAGGTGATATTTTTCATTGTTATTTGTGTATGACATTCTTCACATGTTGATGAGTTAGATTTGAATATTAGATGTAAACGAGCGAGCTTTGAGTGCCCAATTCTAAATCCCTTTAATATTATTTCTTCAGTTAGTTTTCTTCTATAAGAATTTGATATTCTCTAAACACTTATTTTGTCTGTCGTCAGATTTAATTTTACTTACCTTGGTGACAATTTATTTAGTCACAATACCTATCTCAAATATCCCTCTTGTAGCATTTCCATGTCGTTCACCCCTTCCATTACCTCATTTTCGCTCCGTATAGCAACGTTGTTGAAATAAGCTTCGAGTCTCGAGCCCTCAGACCTCGTGTCGCGGTTCAAGTCGTAAACGCTAGAGCCTTTTAGTCTTCAACCACAAGCTTTATACGCAAGCTTTGAAAGTTCAGCTAAAAGACAATTTCAAAATTATCACATTTTCTTTCCCTTACGAAATGGTTGTTTTAAATTTCGAAAATAATATCAAAAATGTTTCGTTCAGACGTCGTTGTATTAACTAGACTGTAGATGTTTATGTAAAATTATGGCTTCAGAAATATACAAAAAGAATTGAAACTTAAATATTAATATTAAGTATTTAGGAATATTATTGAGTATGTCTTATCTTCTAAACGGTATAAAATGTATATTGTTGTTTATATTTTATATATTTTTGCATTTCTGCACATTATCATAGATTTACTCATATTACAATTTTTCGTGAGTGCATAAACATTCACAGTCTAGTAATAACAAACATATAGTTGATATTAACATTGTCCTTTTAACATTTCTACTCAGATCATATTATTGTTCATTTAAAACCAAACTTTTGCCTTATTTAAGATTATTCCCTATCTTCATCAGATTTTGAGAAATTTCACGTCATGAACATGAATATTTTTTAATGTTCTATGTCTGTAACAAGTTTCGTTTAAATCAACGTTTTAAAATTGGGTGATACTCGTTGTCAGAATCGTTGATCAATTTCATCACACCATTACTACGTATGTTTCGTTTTTTTTTAAATTAAGACTTACGACAGACTATTGTTCAAAATTTTAGTGTTGTAATTAATCTTGAATTTTATACCTAATTGGAAGAGAATTTTTAATCAATTGCTGATATGACTTATGACACAATATTTTGTTCAATCAGCTTCTATTTTTATTTTTTTAATATTCCCTCAAGACGATTGTTTTGTTAAGTATGCTATCATCGAGAAAACGCGACTTTTCAGTTTATATTCTTCGTTAAAACATTATATTCATACGATTATATTCCTGTTAAAATTAATTTCCGATTTTATTTCTTCCATCGCGAATGACTCATGGAGAACAATTAAATTGTTTTATAAAGTAGTATGTGACTTGAAAATTGGACAAATTCATACAGAATTAAACACTTTGATGTCTTTATTAGTCTTCAGAAGCGACTAACATTTCCAATTAACATTTCCAATTTCATTTTTATTTAACTTCAATCGTTACTCATGAATGAGAGCTTATCTAAATAAGTGTTACTCCAATTTTTTATTCGTTATTTGGATAAAAATGTGTCCAACGCTGATAGACATCGAGCCTCGACTTTCGACTTTCCAGCTCTGCGAGCTCGAGCTGGTTCAAGCCGTAAACGCTACAACCCTTTTCTACAGGCTCGAACCTCGAGCATCATGTGCAAGCTTTGAAACTCAGCTTTTACGGTTGAGCCTTAAAGCTTTGAAGATTCCACGCTTTATACATCACTACCGTACAGTAATGTACTCTCCACAATTGTGTCAAATAGTTTTACCCACCACTTTATATTTTTTCTCACTTTTTCCTAGGTTCCCTAGCTTCCACATCGTTGTCCCCACAGTTATCATTCTTCCAATGTGCTTACCGTCTTTCTTCCTCCTTATCATTCCATATCTCAAGAACTTTTTTACCTCTTCCATTTCTAACTCATTTCACTTTCATGGCATTTTTTTTATTCTTTCTCCTCTTTTGTCGAATAGAATTTTTTTATTTCCTTTTTTTTTGAAGTTAATCGATAGTTTCTCCCTTTTAAAAAATTTAAATGACATAATTTTTAAGGCTTCCATGCCCTTTCCCACTGTGAAGGTATCCCGATATTGCCCGCATATGAACAAATTCAGATTTGCTTTTCCCCTATTATCCATCCATCTTGTCCCACCCCTCATCGCTCATTTTCTATTTCCGCCTCGTGTGGATTAAACGTGATTGGACTGAGTGAGCATCCTTGGCTAGTATCTTACCCAAAATTATCTAATCCAATATTTTTATCTCTACCCTGAGACTTATTTGTCAAGGTGACATCGGAACGAATTCCATTCTAATATTAACTTGTTATGAAGAAAAAAATGTACTACAAGTAACACAATATTCTGTATATCTTGTCATTTGGCATAAAAGAATGCCTGGATAATACAGAATAAAACTTGTTTGTATGATTATTTGCATAATGTCTCTCGAGACATTATTTATTACGTTACTTATTACAAGTAGTATGGTATACAGGGTGAGACACCTAATACTAGTCCCTAAAATAGCTTTGATGCTTTTAATGATACGAAGATACAGTGGGTGTAGTATGTATTCGTACACCGATCAATTTCCCAAAAAACTTTTGTGTGAAATTGTAATTTCTTAACATTTTTTAGGATCAGTGATATTTTACATATTCTTGAAAGTCTCTAAGATATATATAGTCCAAGCAACATTTACTAGTTAATATAATTTGTGAAATTAACAAAAAAATGCGAAAAGTGGGTAAAAGTATAGAAGCAATAAGTATTTGTACGATTCTCATGACGAACCATTTACAGTAGAGTTTGTAACGTAAACACATTAGTTTATTGCTCCGTGTGAATTAGAAAACATCAAAGTTCCAGTAAAGTACTTTTAAAGAGTTGTGCGAGTACTTCTTGCTTCAACATTTCTATCGATCAATTCTTTTTTTCTTGTTAATTTCGCAACTTACATAAATAGCTATTTTCTTTTTGTAATCTATCTATTCTAAAGATTTCCGAGAATATGTAGAATGTCATTGTTTATAAAACATAAGTTAACAAATTACAATATTACATAGTTTTTTTGGAAATTGATCGGTGTACGAATACTTTCTACACCCACTGCATATCGCAAGAGGAAATTGTTTGATATGTAAGGGAACATACTATGAGAGACAAAAAAATCATTCCAGGGTCATATATTCAAAGATTTCAAGGTAATTAGCATTTCTCTAACCAGGACGGGGTGTCCTTATTATTGTAATATTACTGATAGAGAAACGAATTCAAACATGTATAATATGTTGACTCCAACGTATAGTACGTTGGAGTATGATCTTATAAGAACAACATCTCACAAGGTCATATAATGAAAATAATTAATTCGGTTCATAATTAACAAAATATACATTACAATTACTATTTCATTAAAAATCTTGTATTAATAAAATTTCATTCGAATAAATGTAGTTCAAATAAACGTTAAATAAATGTTCCTCATTTTTTTGTGTATTTAATTTACTTTCACAAAGGCCCGTATTCACAGTCGCGACTTAAGCATTGTCTTAAGAAGTTCTTGACTAAGTTCGCCTTATTGTAAAGGTGAGGTCCCATGTATGTAATGCTCGTGCTCGAGCAATAAATTGTCCGTGCTCACCGGATTTTGTTCGAAAACACGTTCCTACTAGCGAGAAAAAGGTCGATAAATGCGACGAACGGTTCGAACCACTTAAAAGGGTCGATTTTTACGAGCGTTTGGGTCTCGAGCACGGGGACTATTCCACGCGAGCCTGGATCGAACGCTAAAAAAAATCGACACTTTCGAGTGGTTCGAAGCGAGACCCCCAATACTTGTTTTCACCGAGACCGTAGGCGCCCAGCTGGGTTCGCTCAAGGGTCTGGGGTCAAACGGGCGATCGACTCATCAGTTTTTGATAAAATCGAATTCTTTATTTTTCATCGTATCAACGTGAATTGGATTTCTGATGCTTCCACGATCAAAATGATATCTCACGTCGCGTAAATCGAACTATTTTTAACGAAATAACTTTTCAATTATGCAATCAGATTTTGCATATAATTTTGTTAAAAATAGTCCGATTTACGCGATGTGAGATATCATTTCGATCGTAGAAGCATCAGAAATCGAGTGAAGTTACTTCCGCAAAGTTCTGATAAAAATTGTCGAGGTTGGTATTTTCAATTTTTTATGACATCTCCTTGTCGACCGCCCGTTGCGATGATTGCCCGTTGAAATGCCGATGCAAGCGTATGGCATTTTCGGGATTCCGTGCTCGTTTACGTGTTCGCGGCTCGTTGTGCCAGTTCGCCTGGGTCCATCAGACCCTCCTGCGCGACGAGTTGACACTTTCAAGTGGACGTTGCTCGTGCTTGCCGCCCGAACATACATACATGGGACCTCACCTTAATAAGCATTACTTGAGTCGCTATGTATTTACAGTCAGCGAATAAGCTCGACTAGTTAAGAAACCGATGCTTAAGGTTGCTTAGTTGAGCAAATGCTTAAGCAATGCTTGTTTGACGATCGGCTATTTCCGTCGATTTTCTATTGTAACAACTAATTAAAATGATTCTTGAAAATGCAGCATTATTTATGTATCTTATTCGTGCCCGTCCTGAATTGATCATTTGTCCTTATATATTTTTTTGTTTATTGCTAATCAATTATTAAGGGTAGGAAATAAATAATTCATTTTTTGCGGGTGGTAATTATAAACAACCCTGTGAGTAATACCTACAAAAAAAATCAGGAATGGTGATCGGTTATTTAGCTACCATACGTAAAAGTTTAAAAACTGTCGGATTCCTGGAACATGGTTAAATCATTAAATAGAAACAAAAATACCAGCTATGCATACGATAGGAAGGTAACTACGGTCAACAATTTTGTAATTGATATCATAATATTTTTCTTAAAAGTTCATTATTTCTTAAACGATATCCATTGTTTACATATACGCGCTATGCGTCGCTCTTTGGATGGTAAAATAGTCCTAAATAATTAAAAAGAAACAAAACTGGCAGTATGCATATAAAAGAAGCACATTTATTGTATTAAGGGGTTACTTATTCGACGACTGTGAATCTGACGAACACCTTAAGCATATGCTTAAGGCCAGCTTAGAAATAAGTTGCGACTGTGAATACCGCCCAAAGATTACTGCCCATCTTGATCCACTCTACGTAGTTCAAATAAATGAAGCTCCGGTGTATACAATTTTTCTTCAAAGTGCCTTTCCTTCTTCCTTCACCTGTAAACCATAAGCAGATCCCAAAGCCTCTCCCTCCTACCGTCTCGGTGGCTCTAAACGGTGTTCGCGAGGTTCGCGTTCACCATTGGCGTCCGAACGCAGCCGAGTAGATACGACCCTTACCGCACAGCCATGGAGACCGGATTCCGCACGCAATAGTCTGAGCTTGCGCGGTGCTTGCGAAAGGCGCGTCCTGGCTCCGTCGCCGTTGCGGTCGGGATTTTACTCGTCGACGAGCTTCCGTGCTGGAGCGTGCGCGTCCCATCGCACCGTGAAAGGGAGACAGAGATAAAAACGAATAGAAGCGGCTATCTCGTTTCGCGTCCGGCCCGGCCAAACACCTACGACTCCAAAACAAAAGGGAGTGGACGCCTCTCCGTCCGCGGAAGGGTTAAATTAGGGCCATTTTTTCGCCCACGAAAATGTAACGATCGAGTGGACCGGTATCAGTCTGAAAATAGGCTCCGTAGCGTGGTAGAAGGGGGGAGAAGGAGAGATCGCTCCCCGTGTTCGTAGATCGCGAGTGAAAGCATCTCGGCGAGAAGCTCTCCATGGCGTGAAGAGTCGACACACCGGTGGGAACCAGTACTTGTACGTGAAAGCTGAAGCTCGACGAGAATCAGGTAAGTCGAGACGCATTTGCCTTCCTCTCTTTATGCTTCTCGGTATATTTACCACCCGTACACGTATTTTCCACGGTCGGCTCGCTTCCTTGGCTCGCTACCGGCTTTTCTTTCACTCGCTTTTTCGTCGCGAAAGACGAGTAGACGCGAAATTGCTCACCGAGTCGTACCGGGTGTTGCGGAGGTCCGAGACCGGGGAAAATTCTGATCTAGGTATTATAGAAGATTTCAAATCGGCGAATAAAAGATAAACAACGTTCCATCAGATATTCGTTCGATATAAATTAGAATCGAATATTTATACGCGAGCTTGTGTGTATACGGGCGAACGAACGGTGATGTCGCTGCCTCGAGCGAGCTATTATTTATTTTTCGACTTTCTTCGAGTTATATTTGTAATCTGTATATATCTGGTTAATTAGACTTATATCTTTCGAACTTCTTAAAATTTTTTAATTATTAATAATAGTTTTATCATAATTTTGGGGGATTTGTGTTTATACAGGCTAACGAACGGCGATGTCGCTGGCTCAAACGAGCTATTATTTATTTTTCGACTTTTCATGTTGGAAGTATATTTGAAGTATACAAACATTACGATTTACGTAATTAACATTCAAACTGTTTGGTGGTCATTTGGACCCATGTAAATACTTCAAATTTCTTAAAATCACACAATTCATGTTAAGAATGGTTTTACCGCAATTTTGGAGGACTTGTGTGTGTATACATGCCAGAGGACGATGACGTCGCTGGCTCGAACGAGCTATTATTTATGTTTCGACTTTTCGTTTTCGAGTTAGGTATACGTGAAATCTATGAACGATACGATGTACCTAATTAATACTAAAACTATCCGGTCATACTGACTCATGTATATGCTTCAAACTCCATCTTAAAGTCACTCGATCATTAATAACAGTTTTATCACAATTTTTTGGGAACAACTACTGTAGTTGAGAATCAATTTTATTTATGAATTAGTTTGTTCTTTGTCGATGCACGATGTTTATACAAATTCATATTTTTACAGATTTAGGTAAAGAATTGAGATTTATATAAAAGTATGTCCCATCTTCTAAATAGTGTATCGTGAACTTTATTGTTAATATTTTACTTATACTTGCCATAAATGCATAAATATACGCAGTCTGACGATAAATATACATTGACTTTGGTAGTTTTCGTGTTATTTTAGCAGAAGAATTTATTAAAATTAATATACCAAAAGATACGATTATCCGAAAATGGCATTAACATAAAGAGTCGAAACGTGAAATTAACAATAATTTACTCAATATTCAAAAATTATCCTTTATTGTATTACATTCAAATTGTATTTCGCGTTGAAAGGACAAAAGCTGAGCCAGTGATATGTTTAATCAAATAATCCTACAGAGTTTTTGTGAGTTATTATTGGACTGCGGATGTTCGTGCGTTTATGGCAAATGAAAATATAGATGCACAAATGCAAGAATATATAAAATATGAATTTTGTAACCCATCACGAGATGCTGCGAGCGAAGAAACAGAAGGAATCATAGTTCTTCGATCTCTGTCGACATGAATTATAAAATAGAGCTTAATATTAACAAATGATGGAGATCGAAGAAAATAAAGTTCCTTCGATTTTCAAAGTCTGACTCTGCCAAGAAATTATTTTAACTAAGAGAGTGAAGCTAAATTAAGATCGCGATGCGACGCGATCCGGAAAACTGGACTTACTGGGTCAGTCCTGCTTTGTATCAATCCTCCACTTCCTGCATCCCGTTAGAAACCAATATTGGACCCGACTTATGACACTGGTATAATGGCCCTTACCGTGTCGCGTTTTAAAACGTTTTGCCTTGGGCGCCAAGATTTAATACAGATGTGTAAACTAGGTTATTATTTTGATAATAAAAAGTGATATCAAAGGAGGGTGTTAAGAAATGCTCATTTTTGGCATCGCCTGTAAATGAAAAATTCATGCTGGATCTTTTAGAGTGACTCCCAAGAAACAATACATATCCTTATCACTTTCCCGAGAAACGATGGGAAAGTTGTCAAAAATACGTTCAAAGTATGAATATGATGATAACGGAACTTACGTATATTTACTTACGTACTTAGAACTTACTTATATATTTACTTATTTACTTAGAACTTACGTACGCGGAAAATATGAATATAAAGCGAGCACAATTCCGACGTATGAAAGTTACAGAATTAGAGTTTTTCCCCAGATTAACTTACAACGATCTATGCTTATACGTATATGGAACATACCAAATGAAGCAAGCATCTGGTTATTACGCCGACCATATAAATGACAGCGGAGATTTTGAATTTCAAGTCGCAGTACCATCATACAATATTGATTTAAAAAAATACCAGATTGATGTGGAACCAATTAACGCCATTTTACTTCGAACAAAACTGCATTCACGACATTCAAATAGTTTAAAATACTTTGTATATGTACTAATTGATAAAAGTAAAACCGCACTGGAAGTCATACTTGCACACTCATGTGGGTGCAAAGTCGGAGTACGCGTTGTTGGTTGATGTTCCCATGTAGCCATGATTATATGGTATTTTGGATTTGCTCGATTTCAAGCTTCAATTCATCTGCCTGCTGAGTTCCTTAATACTTATTTCGAAAACGGTTCGATATCCGAAGAAGAAGACGACGAAATGTAGAATATACGTAAGTTCCGTTATCATCGCATTCATACATTGAACGTATTTTTGACAACTTTCCCATCGTTTCTCGGGAAAGTGATACGGACATTTTTTATTCCTTGGGAGACACTCTAAACGATCCTGCATGAATTTTTCATTTCCAGGCGATGCCAAAAATGGGCATTTCTTTACACCCTCCTTTGTTGTTTTAGAAAGAAAATTTACGATCTTCTTTTGCTATAATTTGTTACTCAATTTGAGCTACTAGATCTCGTAGTTGGCAGTGAATGGGTTAAGGGCTTAGGGCAATTTCACTCGTTTCGTTCGACTATGTGGTTGGCTACTTGCGACGCAGTACGACGACGTCGCATGTCTCCCCTGTCACCTTTCGTCGACTGATGGGAAACGCACACTCAAATATCATCGACGTGATAACAATTTTCAGCGTGTTTAAGCTCACCGTTAACTGATACTCCGTGTTAACTCGGCTAGCAACAAATTTCAAACGTAAACATGACGCCGTTAAAGTGTCTCAGTTCTGTGCAGACATCCGAAAGTAATTTTAGAAAACATCGAGTTCATTCTAACGTTTCGTGAAAACTTGAGGAGAGAGAAAACAAAATTCACTACGGGGGCGTGAACTTTTCAAACGTCCGATACAGCTGCACAGTGTGCCGTTTATATATACACACGTTCAAAACAAAATTCGTAACTTTTAAATTAACCATTTTTTGACCTAAGACTCTTTTGAAGTCACTCTATGCAAAAATGCATAGTTTCATTCATAAAAATTGGGGTGACTATTTCTTATTTAAAAAAAGTTTTTTTCAATTTTTACCATTGCAATTTATTATGAACCGATTACTGACTAACTTTTGTTTGAACAATTTTGAAAATCTGTTGAACGAAAATGCGTGAAAAATCGTAATGATCACTATGAGTATGTGAGTATTGAGTATTTTACTTAAGTTTTTGTAATTCATTATATATTAGATAGAGTTCTTAAATTTTCAAAAGAAGAATATTCCATATTGAGTGAGTTTTTAAATGTACTACAATATTAAAATCGACTTATAAAAATGAAATTAAAGAAACAAATATTCTGCTCATGGCACGTGTTTGAGTAAAATCAATACATTTTTTCTTAAACTTTATGTTTTAATTTTAACAATAAATTGGTATATTAAGTAAAAGATATTGGTAATGTTCAAAACTATGTTCTTTTACTAATATTTCAAGAAATAAACATTATTGCATCCTATGCATACTTCAAATTTTTTAATTTTGTCCATTAAGGAACTCATTGCGCACCGAGTACATTCGATGCCGTATTGCTCTTCACCGGAAGATTGTCGGTCAAATTCGTCTACGATCGTTCGTATATATATAACGACATTCGTGTATTACGCCTCGGGTTCTCGCAACAGGTACGTTTGTATATATACAGTGAGTAACTTCAATATTCGGACACTTTACAATGTTTACTGTGTAACTTTGTCTATGGTGTAAGATAAAGCAATGGAAGTATACATTGAAATAGTTAACAAAAGTTTGAAGCTCCTGTACAGTGACGAATAAAAGAAAATTAAAAATTAGCATTTAGATATACGAGTAACTTTCACATAAGACATTCCACTTTATTGTTGGGCCCACTAATATATTAAGGGATATTATCCTCACTCCGTGGGACATAAACATTATTTTATTTACAATTTATATAACTACAATGTATTCGTACAGAATGTATTCGTACATCGATCAATTTCGCAAAAAACTTTTATGTGAAATTGTACTTTATTAACTCCTTTTTTTTATAATCAATGATATTCTATATATTCTCGGAAATCTCTAGAATATAATTCAAACAACTATTACTAGTTTATATAATTTGGGAAATTAAAAAGAAAATACGAAAAATTGGTAGAAATATAGAAGCAATAAGTATTCGCACGGTTCTTATGACGAACAATTTACGTTAGAATTTGTAACATAAGCACATTAGTTTATTGCTTCGTGGCAATTAGAAAACATTAAATTTCCAGTAAAAAAGACTTAAAAAATGCTCTAATAAAGGAATGAAAGAAGATCCTACCCCGAATAACATCGAGATTTATGATAGTTAATTTAATGTCTAGGAGAGTTGCAGTAATTATAAAATCAAAAGGAAATCCCACGGAGTATTAATTATTCATAAATTAATGTAAATTTCGTTTTTTTTTTAAATGAAATTTTAAAAATTTAACGCTTGTACGAATACTTATTGCTTTTGTATTTCTATCGATTCATTGTTTTTTCTTGTTGATTTCTCACTTATACAAAATACGTAACCTTTTCGTACTGTATCTATTCTAGAAATTTCCAAGAATATGTAGAATATCATTGTTTATAAACAAAAATTAATAAATTACAATTTTACATAGTTTTTTTGGAAATTGATCGGTGCACGAATACTTTCTACACCCACTGTATATTACAAAATAACTATTTTACAAAATTATTATGCAATTATTGTTATTAAATTTCATTTCTCATATGAAATATCATTATAATACTTGTATGAATATAGAAAATATAATCATAGAAACTCGTTATTAATTTTACTTCAGTCCAGTTACTTTATTCATTTGCTTCATTGTTTTAAATATTGTCTAATGTCTACCGTTTCATTCGAATGTTTAATTTTTTAAATTTGTTTACTTTATCTGACGTACGTATTTGTAACAAATTCATTGCTGTTGTGACACACATATCAGTTTGCAAAATTAGTGTTCTTTTTTGAATCGTAACTTTTTAAACTTAACTATCTTAATAGCTTAACTAACTGTATTTAATTAATAATATTTCTTATATAAGAATTTCTATAAAATAATTCCCAAACAAAACAATTTCTAATTTTGACGTACCTTAATATTCGAACATATGAGCATAGGATACTTTAGGAGGCCTGTGATACGAAGTAATTCCAATGTCTGGTATATTTGTTTGTAAATACGTACTGTTCGAGATATACCCTACGTGACTAATTCGGTGTCGACTAGCATTAGTAACTGATCGCTATTTACCTAGATGGGACGGTAAAATAAAAATGTTTCATTTTACGTGGCTCAGCATATACAAGGTGTCTACATATAAGTTCGGAGATACACAGAGTGTCAATTCTTCAACAAATTCCCAATAAAAAATCACTCTTAGAGATTTTCTTTGTGTCGCCTTATTATCGAGAATTTTCACTTTTAATATTTCTTATGCGTTTTCGACTTGACACTTTTTAAACGGCTATAACTCCACCAAATTACAGTGCAAACTTAAAACTGAGTATATCGTTTGAAAGAGCGTTAAATTTCCCATCTCCCTGATGCCAAACCAAAATCTATTACGTAAATTTAATAAGTAAAAAATTAGGTTAAACTTTACATTGTGACAATTTAACAAAAATTTGACTTTTTCTACAAAATGCACGCCTCCTAAATCAAAACTTATCAGTTTCTCCTGCGCCGAAAACTTCGACTTTTTCTGTATTCGTTTTCCGGTTTCAAAGCATACATAGTTGTTTGGCGGGCACTTCTCGGGAAAAACTTCCTCGAAGTCTCAGCTTTTCAATGGTATTGTAAAAAAAAATTCTACGGTGGTATTTGAGGGAAAAAATGACGTTTAGGTGAAAATCGATATTTTTCAACAAAAATCGAATTGTCACTTTAAAATTAACTTGACATCGAGTTTGATGTATTTTTTAGTCTCGAGTCACACTCCCGACCCTCCCCAATTAGGAAAAAAAAACGATTTTTTGACACCTCAAGCCTCTCCCAGCCGCGTGTAGAGTCTGAGTGAGAGGTGAATAA
>NC_071977.1:18054337-18084978 GCF_026283585.1 Hylaeus volcanicus
GATTCAAACGTCATTTTCTTTCTAAAATACCACCGTAGAATTTTTTTTGACAATACCATTCAAAAGCTGAGACTTCGATGAAGTTTTTCCCGAGGAGTGCCCCCCCAAACAACTATGTATTTTAAAACCGAAAAACGGATAAAGAAAAAGTCAAATTTTTTTAAATTGTCACAATGTAAAGTTTGACCTAATTTTTCACTTATTAAACCTACGTAATAAACTTTGGTTTTATATGGTATACTTACTTTTAAGTTTGCACTTTAATTTAGTGGAGTTATGGCAGTTTAAAGAGTGTCAAGTTGAAAACACAGAAAAAAAATTAAAAGTCAAAATACTCGAGAATAAGGTGACACAAAGAAAATGTCTAAGAGTAATTTTTTGTTGGAAATTTGTTATAGAATTGAAACCCTACGTATGCCCGAACTTATACGTAGACATCCTGTATATCTTAATTCTTTTACCCTTGATCATGGCCAAAGTTGTTAAGCAAAGAGTATAAATTGTAAAAAGTGTCCAAATATTTAAAGTTACTCACTGTCGATGACAGACTGTTGTCACGAGACACATGCAACAAAATTGAAACAAATAAAAATGAAATTAATACCGCCTGAACTCACGAATCAACAATACAGCAGCCAGGGGTACATGACCCTATGGTTTGTCGGAGCCCTGTGGGAGATCGTATAAAAGCTTCAGCGCGAACAAGAGACGGGATAATTGACGATTACGCGTGTAAATCAAGCGATTATTGGGGCAAAACGAAGAGCTCCGCGGTGTCGAAAGTCGAGTGTTCGACACACATATTCTCTACTGCAGTTAAAGCTTCCATCCGACGTATCTTCGGTGCTTTTAACTACAGTGTATACTTACTTGACTTTCGTTCGTGTTTGATTTGATGGTGTGTTCTTTGTTAGCCGGGAATCTCGGCGAATCTTGCTTTGTGAAATGCATCGCAGCTGTACACGGGCACGATGGAACCGGCAATCAAAAGAAAACGGGCTCGGGAATGTTTTGTATAGGGTACCAGGTTCCATCGAGTCGGTTGAAGCACTTTTTACGTTTAATATACATTGTACAATGCGAGGAGTCGCAAGTTTCCGCGAATCGAAATGAATAATTTAGCATGACGAGGGAACGAAAATATAAAATGCTTGTAGGGTGGAATAAGTTGGAGTTTATTAGGCGAAGGGTTGGTGCACTTATCGTTTTACGTATGTTTCGTAGCGATGTAAACGATTTTAATATTTTTTATATGGTTGTAGCTTAAGAGGAGAAATGTCAGTAGCGCGTTCGTTAGTCTGAAGCATTTTATTTGATCCATTTGTTAAAAGTAGCGTGTTTATTAGTTTGAAGCATTTTATTCGATCTACTTGATCTGTAATGGATCTATAAATAATAGATTTTATTACTTCTTTTAACACGAACATTAGCCAACATCGTTACGAGTAGAAGTATTTGATAAGTTTTCGAATTTATGAGAAACTCTTTTTATTTTAATAACTGTCAAATTATACTAACCATAATTTGTAGTTGTAGCTATTGAGCATACGTTTAAATTCAAAATTGTTCTACCCTAATGCGTGTACGCTTCGACCTACATGTTCCATAATTTAAAATACAATCAAATAATAAATTAACAAAGCAACTTAATTTCCATTATGATTACATGTAGCATTTTATAAATTCATATATACTGTGTAGTTTAAAAAACAATCTTTGAGAAGGAAACAGTGATAATATACTAACAATATAAACAATAAATGTAAAAAGTAATGTAAATTTAATTACAACAAAATTGCACGTAGTACACTTAGCAGTTTAGCTTAAAAAACAATCTTTGAAAAGGAAATACTGACTATTATAATAACAATATACATTGTCTGAAACTGATTTGTATCGAACGTGATACTATAGCCAGAAAGAGATTAAATATATGCTCAATAGCTACAAGCATAAATGATGTTTATTATTTTAATAGCAGCATCTATGGCCCTCTGTATATGTTAGGTGGTACGTTGTTGAACCGAGTATGTTTATTAGATGTTAAACCAACACGGAAGGTAAACGTGCTTTACTAAGCTGGTGACGTTTCGACCATATGGGATATAGTCCTTTTCAAAATAATAAATTTTAATTTTATTCATTTTATGTTGTAACATTTTTTTCTATTTTAAATGAAAGTATATATGATATATTTGATTGAAACACAAAATCTTAAGGAAGCACTCTCAATAAATGGTGACAATAACCACGCGTCTCTTAGATAGGGAATTGTCATCCCTGTTAAACAGAATTTAGTGTTTCGATACAAAAGGGCTTTAAAGCATCATTACACTGTAAAATGGCGTAATGTTTTAGAACTCTGTCACTTGTTTGAATATTTTGACTATTTTTCCTAGTTAGTGGATAATGATTTGGAGTTTTGAATGTTTACGAAACTGAAAAAAAATGAATGGCCAAAGAAAATTTTTTTCCTGCAAAATGAAGATGGGAAGACCCTGTAATCTGGATAGAGTATTTTTGTTAAAATTCGAGGTTCGGAATATATGAAGAATCATTTATCATTAAGATGTTATAGGGTTTTTCTATTTATATATTTGATTATCTCTACTAACGTTTCACATGCTTACATTGGAGAGTCTCTATTACAACTAACTCGGTATTTCATGTTCGAGCGTTACACCTGTTTAGCGGGCGTTTTTTATACCTAATTGCTCAACTTGTTCAGTGACGCTCATTAATACACTCTTATTGGAAAGCTATATTTATTTATTTTTTAACAACTTTAACGAATCATTTTTCGGAGTTTTCTAATTTTATTAAACTAGATTTTCCAGAATCGATTAAAACAAATCCTTCTTATACGCTTGAACTCGAAATTCCGTGGACATTCGTGAATATCAAAATGCTCGAATTCAAACTCAGATTCATAAGTCCTTCACGGAAGTGCAATCGATTTTGAAGGACCACGACGATTGCTACCAGTTCGAAAGGTTATTCGCATGACCCATATTCGGCCAGTACACGGTGCGAATATTCATATAGACGAAATTACACTGCTCCGCAAACACGCGTCATTACTACTGGACTGGTCATTCGTTGAGAATTATAAACTCAGTTTCTGTTGAGGATAACCGTGATTCAGTGTTAAAAAGATGAATAATATTCATTAATTAAATAAGTACAGGTTACATAACGAAAAGAAAAAAAATTTCTATTTTATGAAGCAATGATATTGCTAGATAAAATATGTAAATAACGATTTAAAGTCGGTAATGCTATGGACTTCATAATTATTCAATAATACGTAGTACGATGTTTTTGGTTGTTTGGTAAGTCTGTACAAATTTTATATTTCGTTAGATTTCCATGACTGTATTTTGAATTTACTTAACAGATATAATTATCCTTATCTCCCAACAATAGATTAATTTTTGGGAAGGTTTAACTATCTAGTGCGGAATGTTTATATTTATATACATTAATATATTCATTTTGAAGTATCTCTTGTTTAATCTATATTAAAGAATAGTCATATCAGATTTTTTTGAGACAGCAGTTCAAATTTATACAAAATATTCGTTCATATACAAAGTATTTAATGTAGATTTTGTTTAAAGTTCTATTTTTGTAGAAATTATAGTTAACGAAAGAAAAAAGTCCAATTTCTTCATTAAAAAATGAAAGACTAAAAATTGTGTACCAACTGAATATGGTAAGATGTCGATAAAACTATATGCTCCATTTTAGATAACATATGCAAGAATATTCTGTGTAAATTGGTTTAAAAATAAATATTCAGGAAAGTAAAACAAATCACTACTCATTCAATAATATATATTACAATATTTTCACTTATTTTGCAAGTCTCTTAAAACCAAATGAAAAAAAAAATATTAAATCCCCTTTTGGAAAACCATATAGTGTGGAAATTTAAATATTCAGTCTTGACACCTAACACAAGACCAGAACGGTTGTATACCGTATCAACCTTTCAAGAGGCATAATGGCAAACAGGAAAGATTGGCGTATTGCCAGTATAAAAATAGCGAGAAATAAGCAGCGATAAAAATTTGCATAATAACTGTAGATTGTTCATCAGGGGAACGATATCTTGTAATTATCAACAAAGTGTGCTTAAAGTGATCGACATCTATAAGAGCTTGCGCAGTTATGGCGCAACATGATCACAAGGGAAAAAGCGATTTAGTAAGAAACGTTAAACTAACGTAGAAAAATAGACAAGCCTGTTCGCGCGAAGCAGTTTGCTGTCTAGTGCTAAAAACGAACTTCCTTCTCTGCTTCGTGCACGCGAGACCTTCTGCACAGATTTAATTTCTTCTTCCAAGCGACACGTGCCTTTTGGTTACCGTGTTACAGCATACAACACTAGCGAAAAACGAAATAGGAGAATGGAAACCATGAATTCTAAAACTGCTCAACTGCAAGTGTTGATATCGTAAAAGATTTTTTAAAAGAGGCTTTAGGCTTAATTTTTTAATGAAACACAAATGGTATATGGAATATACACGGTTTATTTATTTAAAATGAAAGAACACATGGAAAAAAAATATAAACGTCGAATTGAGTAATCTCCTCCTTTTCGAAGTCGGTTAAAAATGATGTTCTTTCGGTACACATCATGGCTATATTGACAAAAGCATTCTGTTATTAAAATATGAAATTCTTAAGTTCATTTTGGAAACCTATTTATAAGCCATTTGTGTAACTATTTTCAGTTGATTCACAGACTTATCTAATAACATTTAAAACATCACAAAAATCTCACCCCTAAATGAGTAAGTATTCTTCAATGATAAGGACATAAAATGTCACGAATTTAGTAAACATTATTTTTTATTAAATATAAAGACGTTTTGTTTTTATTTGTATACGTGCAAGCCTCTTTGTTGACATAAAAATTAAAAATACTTATGAAGCTTACATTGAATAAGATAACAATAAAAATGAGACAATTTATAAGGGATCGTAATAAGTAACTATGAAGTAACACGAAGTTTCATTATGATTTCTTATTTAAAAAATAACTTGTATATATGTAAGTTATACTATATTACTTCTGAGCGTCTATCTATTTCGAGTTTTCTTTTTTATGGTTATAAAAATGTTTGAAAAGAAATCTAACCTATAAACAAAAACTTCTCTTAAAGAACAAAAGCATAATTCTCATATCGCATTCAAGATGAAAATCAAAGCGAATCTTGAAAGGTAGGAATTTTATATGGAAAACGACGGAGAAAAATAGATGTGTGTAAAACAAATAGCGTAGTTTTCCAAGTGCCCATTACTATCGAGTTAAACAAATTATACTTTAAAAAAGATACTCCCTGTTGCATTGTCCTATACCAGTACTTCGTATCCTCGAAAAAAGCTACAGTTTTCTTAAGCCCTGGTTTTTCTGAACGAGATCGTGACGGAATAGAGATGGAAAAGTTCGTGGACGATCTCACCGATACCAGTGGTATGTTAGTAAGCGTAAAAGGTCTCACACTTCAGGTCACCGGATGGCAGTTCGTGGGTCTCCGTTTCGTCGACCGGGACGGATTTTGATATTAACGATTCGAAGCGAGACGGAACCTCTGGAATCATGTGAACTCCTGTTGCAGTGAATGAGTTTATGAGGCGTCAAACGTGCATACATGTAGTATATTTTAATGTAATTAGAATTAGTATATAAACAATACACATGTGTGAATGTGATCATTATATAATATTATACATTATTTCAATATATATATGTATATAGTACCTCTTTGCTACAGATGACCTATTTTTGCGTTAAATCGAGAACTTCCGCTGATTACGGATGACGCATTCTTATGTCAAATAAGAATTACAGAAATTTCATAAAATTATGTGTAGCAAATCAAATTGTTTAAGTATATCCAGACACGAAGGTGTTAAACATATTTTATTATACTTAGTATTATTAGTAGTTATCAGACCTGTGTTGTATTTTGTAAGGGAAGTCTCATTATAGGTACATATGTACATAGAATTACATATAGACTTCGCTATTATCGCGATTTCGGGTATCCACGAAAAGACTTGTTCAGTGTCTTTTGAATTTGACTTCGAACATCGTCCATTGTACATCCATCGTCTGTGAACATGTTGACAATCGTTACCTTCTGCGCTGCCAAGGTTGGGGAAACAAATGCTGCCGATGGTTACATAATAATTATAATTATATTTCTTTATAGTAATATATATTATATAATAGTTATATTTCATTATTAACACCTTCGCGTCGGAAGACTCATTATTGCGTCCAATTGAAAACTACCCCTTGGCTACAGATAATGCATTAACCTGAAAGGGTTAGAATCGAACCCCCACGTATACGAGTTTTCGTAGGGAAAAAAAAGGTTGGGTCAAGTATCGGTATTGTCCCTGATCCCTTCGATCCTAAACAAAGACAGAATTCCTCGTGTCTATTCACTCGCATTCACGCAAATCCGTCCGCTTCGTTCCGTCGAAACCAAAATGATGTGGTTTGGACGGGATGGGGTCCACGGAATATCGTCCCGGATTTTACACAAACACTACTATGAGTTGGGTATTCGTGAATCCGTCCACAATCCTTATTTTCGATTTCGTGGCGGTTTTTCAGAGAAACCGGCCTCATCGACTCAAATCACTCGTTCCATTGACCATGTCGTCCGGCCTAAACGAACGGAATGTTCCGTGGCGATCTCGTTCAGAAAAACTAGGGCTTTAGCTTCCATAATCGCCCACCGAGGGATGATTAAAAAATATTAAGAGTGTTTGTCCAATGAAAAGAATTTAATAGGTATTACCTACATACTCAATCATCTCCATAGTAATATATTGATACCATGATCTTATTTCAACGTCCCTGCATTTTTTGCAGATGTCCCAGGAAATCTTCTTCCGAGGGTCTCTTGAGCTTCTACGTAGCGCTCGGTTCGATTGTCTTAACGTAATTGAATCTTCTCCCAGTGAGGTTTATTTTGATTCGAAGGGATACGAAAATGTCACAGGGCGCAGAGCCTGATGAATAGGAAGAAGGGATTCCGTGGGAATCTTTTTTTCTCGGTATAAGATTCCTGAACTGAAAGGGCGTCATGCCAAGATCTTCGGTTCGAATAGCTCAGCACGAAGATGTTTACCTTGCCAACAATCTCTGGAATGATTATACGTCGATCGCCGAGGATTTTTTCACGTACTGGACCAACTATTTCTTTATTACGTACCGTGGAAGGTCGACCCGGCGTGGATATTCATCGAAGGATTCTCGACCCTCTTTGAATCCTTTAGCGCATCGGAAAAATCACCGCCTGACGCTGGCAATCACCGCTGAAAAACAATTCTCTGCACCTGCAACGTTTTCAAAACAACTTTTTTTATTTTTAACAGAAAGCTGATTTCATTGCACGCTCTTTGTTCTGCAGTTCAATCCATTATCGGCGTGACTGACACTGCAAATATGTCCGAACTTGACCACCGCTTGCTCGATATCGATGAATGTTCAAGGAACGTCATTCCGAACGTTGATGAGCCTATCAATCCTAGTGCTGGAGTGGTTCGTAAGTTCGGTCGTTTTTTTGTGTGTTTTAAATTGAAAATTCGATCGTAAATGTAACAAAAATAAACACAAATTATTGTTTGAAATGGAGACCATCATACTCGAAACTTGGATAAGTTTGTCTGCGAAGTATCAAAGGGAACAAGGTACATACTGTTATATTGCCATAATGCGTCCTTGTAAAACTCTTCGGCGGACAACAAGCGTTTATAACTTAGAACGAAGGCGACTCTGACATATGGTCTTATAACATTTTTCATTCTCAAGGTGTGATAGGACAAACTTTCGCGATTTATTTCAAGAAACTTGTATCAGACTAAAAAATGTAAACAGATGTAAGAAGTTGGTAGTATCTCGTGAATAAGACAAGGTGTTAGTACAACATTGAACTTATGAATTCTTAAAAATTTAAATAAGTAATATTAAATTTAATCTCGTTTAAAATTTAAGGAAAACATGATAAGAAAGTTTCCAACGTAATTTATATCATAAATTAATTACTAGGTGAAAGATGAATAGAAAAAGACATGTAAGAATTATAATGAAATGTTTTAAACGGATAAGGATGTTTTTAATTCTGTGAATATTTTTGGCATTGTAGTTTATATTCGATTATTGCAAAGAATGTTAATGTAAAGAGAATACAAAGATATTAGTTAATATTAATTTAAGAATTGTTAAAAATTGTTTCCAAAATCGTTACCTGAATTAGGCTTAGACAATTATTTAAACATTTTTAATTTAATGATTTTTCTTTTTAGCAAAGAGTAGAAAGCTTTGTATAATAAAGTAACTATATCATATCGAATTCGCAATATCTTTTTAATTGCGCAAGTGTATTACTAGCACTTTGAAATATCTTAACAAATTAGTAAGATTAAATTATTTTAATGAAGTAACCTTAATTACTTTAATGAAGTATTCGTATTAAAAATGCTCAAAGATCCATCGCTAATTACTTAGATTAATTAGTAATCTAAGCATTAATTTATACGTAATTAATATGATAATGCCAGAACCATATATCGTAGATCTAAAGTATTTTCGCATAATTCCGTTGCTCTGACAATAATTTAATATTGTAAACACTGATTGGTGAATACAGTACCAGGAAAATGTGTTACGATGCATTTCAAACCATTTCGTACGTTTACAAAGATCTGTTTGTGATAGTTAGCAACTACGTTTCTCAATCCACCTTGAAAGACTGTTCTCTTACGCAACGATGACGAACATACAGAGATCACATAGATAATCAGTGAAAACGTTTGAAGTGAAGTTGGTGCATCAAGCAAATTATTACATCCGTATCCAATAAATACTTCGAAAGATGAATGGCAATGGCTTGTTACTATTCGATTTAATTATTGAGTCTATCAATAATCAAAAGTGCAATTATTTCGTGATTAATTATTACTGACTCGATCATAGTCGATGATTCAATTCACTTTGAGTACTTCTCTTATTTGATAATCGGTATTACGGTTATTGGTTTATATTATTTGATAGTCATCAAATTTATTATTATTAACTATAACCTGCTGTGTTTTCAAATTTTTTAGAAATCTTGTTTTATAAAAACTGACTACGTGACTGTGTGAAAGAGAGCGTAAACTAATTCAAAAATTGGACACGCATGGGATTAAAATAAAATTTTTTCAAAATATAATTAAAAATCTCGTTATATAATGAGTAACATGCATCAAATAATTTTGTCATATTTCTTTAACAATATTTTTTATTTAATCTTTGTTTTTGAACATAAATTTTTCGACAAAATTATGTCATAGTAAACTTCTATAAAAAGTTTACAATTTTATATTCACATTGGTCTAGTTCTAACAGAATATGGTAATTTTATTATGTATAGTAATAGTTTGTAATTTGATTCAACTCAATTAGAAAAAATATTAAATTCCAGCAACCTTTCCAATGGCACTGGTATATGCATGTACAATTATGAAATTATTTAAAACATTGAAACGTGAAAGTTACTACTAAAATTGTGAGAAGCTATTCATGATTATATTTTACAGTGATATTATAAAACAATATCGATCGATGATGAAATCGGTGGATGATATAGGACAATATTAATTAGAAACTTTTTTATTGAAAAAACAAAATAATTCGTCCTTAAGAAGATTAAATTTTGCCCATGTTTGCTTTTGCTTATCGAATCACTGGGTTACCTTAATTATCAGAGTAATAATTTGCAGGATTAAGCTGAATATAATAGAAAACATGGCCACGTAATGCGGATTCACGCGACAAAGCATACAACCATGAATATTGATGAATAGAAATCACACCATTACTCTCGGTCTATTTTGTTTATCTCCAATGTACCATCTACGCGCGTACGTTTATTAAAACGTATCGTCACGATGGAAACTATGATCCACGTAACCCTTCCGCAATATCATTAATTCGTATCAAAACTTGTCTGAAACGAAAACGTGTTATATGATGCTCTACAGTTACAAAGAATTTTTCAAAAGGGGCTTTAGAATTTTGTTTCTATTTTTTTTTTAAATATGTCGTTTAAGTATCCAACTACAACTATGCTGGTAGAAATATTTTGATATATAAATTGAAATTTTGTTATTTGGGTGTAATAGTGGAGATTTTGTTTCTAAAATATTTTTCAAAGATTTGTAAGAATTTATTAAATTTGTAAAACTAAAATTGAAATTACACAAACAAAAACTCCACATTCTATTACTAAACATAAATCAGAAAATACACATTTTAATTATTGGTGATGAATATATTAATTAAAAAGATTCAGAAATATCAAACATCTTCAATACTTGAAATTTTGGTCTTGGTTCCAAAATTATTCATCAGTTGTCATCATTACTGTTGTTCAAATACTTATTTTATTCTATTTCTTTACTTTATTTTTTTCTTCATGGTTTAATATTTTTTCATCAGTTTAATTGAATAATTTTGAACAACGTAGAGCTTATATTTTATAATTCTTCTAAAATTGTTCAGTAACAAGCTAAGTAAATTTGTAGTTCTTTTACAAAGGTAACTTACTGCATTCGATTAATCAATAAAATGAACGTAAAGGAAGTGCGACTAAAGTAAATAGCGAAACATCAATAATTGGAGAAAACGGTGACTCTGTTGTATCGTTTAATTATCCTAAGGATCAATTTGAATTTCTTCTGACATTAAGAGATTGTACTCAATTATGCGCCTTTTTATCTCCCAAGTGCACTTCAACTTTGAAATAATAAAATGTTCTAAGTTTAAGTTACTAAGAAAAAAGGTACTGATTGTGAATATGTAAAATGAAATATTGATTAGTTTGATTATAATATATAATAAACATGTCAACAAATCCTACTTTTGGTAAATGCAAATATACATAACAACAACAACAACAACAACAACAACAACAACAACAATCCTATGCATATTACACATGAATATGTAATCAACATTTGTATATCAATTGATAGTACAGAAATAGTCTTTAATAAAATTCTTTCTGGTAACCTAAAAATTGAAATACCTGAACGAATTTTTTTTTTAATATAGAAAATATTAATGTATACCGTACTAAAATATATACGTTTTGAGGCTGAAATTATTGACTCAAACGCAAGAGCTCCGTCACAAGCATTCAATGGTTATGCATGAACTACAATGTAGGAATTTTTACTAAGAATTAAGTAGGAGCTTTTGTATGGGAAATAAGGACAGTGTTCAGTAATGAGACCAATGTGTCTGACCCAATACGATCCAGATCTCCTTCCAGACCAACTGCGCAATAATTCTTACCTTTTCCGAAACGTTGAATATTTTAACTAACTATGATAAATATTATATATAATCGATCATATTTCCAAACATAGATATCTGTCTTTTTCGTTTAAATATTATTTAGTTAATGTAATTATAGTTCATTTAAAAGGATATTAATTTCTCCAGTTATAATTCTATTCTTAGAATATTATTCGACGTCTGCGTGGGTGACAAACAAAATACCAGAATTGGTTTGTTTAAAATAGCGTTAATGTACGGTTTTAGTGAGAAAACGCATGTTCAATGACGCGGAAATTCAGGCTATATTTATTCTCGTGCATGCGTACCGATTGCGCTTAGATTAACGTGAACAAAACTTTATTGCCAAAACGTTCTTGTAAAGTTTCATACTTATTCGTTTCATTTTGGGAATTCTACTTTGTTTTTGTGTAAAAACTGTCTTAACTTTCTTACTACATTTTTAAGTCTAATCGAGTAAGTTTACAGGACGTTCATTTTGCAGTAAAAATTAATTACCGCTTATTACATGGGTACTGTTCAATGTACTAATTTAACATACAAAAAAAGTTTACGAAACTATGATCTGGATAGATATCAAGAGTTGCAATGATCCCTTTAAAAGAAAATTTCAAATTAAAACAGATTTTTGATGTTTGGAAATCATGGCGATATTTTCATTTTATTTATTTGATTACGTTAAATATTAAATTAAAATCATATAGAAATCTATACACTAAAACACATATTAATTTAAAGAAACATAAATATTGAGATATGCTTGATTTTATAACTTATCGTATAAAATCTATTGTTAAACGCAAAGTAATAATATTGTCATGATCATCACTATGGTTTAGCTGGTTACTGATCAAAGTTTTGAAATAACTGCTTGCGTGGAACCTTTGTTACAAAAATTCTGAAACATTAATTCCACGAGAACGGTTTCTAAAAAAGTTCCTAACGATAAAAATGTTTTCGTTAAAAATACCACAAGGACAGGTATTTTTTTAAACAAGAAATATAAGTTCCAGTACAATTTTTTTTTAAATAAGAGCTCACCATGTCCTTTGATTCCCAAGTGAAACTTTAAAAGTCTACAATTTTTAACCTATCCAACAGCGTGGTATACTGTGTAATATTTTTAAATTAAAACACGAAGTTTAATGTGATAAAACAGGAATTTATTTTATTTATTCGCATATAAAATTTCTTGCGTTCACCTTTTTTTAGCACCATTACTTAAATTGTCTATTTTCTAGAAACTGACGAATGGATTTTCCTGTCAGGACTACTTGTTATTTACTTGATGTTCTTCTCAAAGTTTAAGACTGTCTATTTCAAATCAGTGTCATTAATTGATAACTAATGAATACTTGGAAAATGTAGAACAGACACCTACGCGATAATTCATTTTCAAAATATTAAACTTCAATTTGAACGAAGTAAAATACATTGCAGAGTTAATGTTGAATTTAGTTTCCTTTAAAAAGTTCAAGCGTTCCAATAGCTGAAGTTTCTTAAGTGAGACTGAAATATTGTCGCGACGCAGAAATTTTATTAATCGATTAAAGTCGAATTTTATTTGCTATCATCTTCAGGGATTTATACTGAAACATTTATTGTCTTTGCGCTTCATATTTTTTATTTAATGATACATTGTGGCGTGATTGTTGCAATATACTTAAACTCAAAATGTCAGGGAAAACATATATGGACTTCAAAAAAAATTATATTGTGTTAAATATTCGATATATAAAATAGATATAAGTTACATTGGCTAAATAGATAAAAGTATACTATCTCGCATTAAAGAATAAAAATAAAGGACTATTCTATTATAATATTATAATATAATAAATTATTATATCGAAAGTTAATTAACACAAGTATCGATATACTTTCGACTGCACAAAAACAATTTAAATCTGAATACACCAAATACATTATAAATGTACAGAAATACATAAACGGTGTTATGTTTAATTCCATTTGTGTTTTACTACTCGAAATCACTCCAAAAGATAAAGTCTACCATCATAGATTGAGTGGTTTTTCGTTCCTATTTTATTTTTCGCAGCAGTAGTTGTTATGAAACAATTTATAGAGCAAAATTACTTCCTTTAAGCAGATTTACCGTTTCATTCTTCGCAAGTGATGGGTGATACGAAACAATTTACCGAGGAATTATTTCTTCCAAGCAAACTTACCGTTTCTTAAAAGGTTATCACTTAGAACATTTGAACCTTTGAACGTATGAACCTATTATGCACATATATGGATTTATACACGCACGTATGAATACGCATAAACACGTGTACTTCAATACATATATACAGGGTGTCTACGTATAAGTCCGGACATACGCAGGATGTCAATTCTACAACAAATTTCCAACAAAAAATTACTCTTAGACATTTTCTTTGTGTCGTCTTATTCTCGAGTATTTTCACTTTTAATTTTTTTTCTGTGTTTTCGACTTGACACTCTTTAAACTGCCATAACTCCACTAAATTACAGTGCAAACTTAAAAGTAAGTATACCATATAAAACTAAAATTTATTACGTAGGTTTAATAAGTGAAAAATTAGGTCAAACTTTACATCGTGACAATTTTAAAAAATTTGACTTAATCTCTGTCCGTTTTTCGGTTTTAAATACATAGTTGTTTGGCGGGCACTCCTCGAGAAAAACTTCCTCGAAGTCTCAGCTTTTCAGTGGTATAGTAAACAAAACTTTCACAGTGGTATTTGAGGGAAAAAATGACGTTTGAATACAGAAAAGCGTGGGTTTTTAGGTGAAAATCGATATTTTTCAACAAAAATCGACTTGTCACTTTAAAATTAGCTTGAAATCGGATTTGATGTATTTCTTGGTGACACTCCTGAGTCTCCCCAATTAGGAAAAAAACTGGTTTTGTTTCACCTCAAGGTTTTGTTTTTTTCAAATAAATTATTTTTTTCAAATTTAGACTCTTTTATCCGATCTCCTGTACCGAAAACATAGATTTTTTGCTTTGTGAAATCGATCGTGTTGCAATATCCATATCAGTTATCGGTATACCGATGTAGATTTTGATTAAATAGTCTCTAAAAATAAAAGTTCCATAGATACATGTTCAAAAACAATTATTATTCACCTCTCACTCAGACTCTACACGCGGCTGGGAGAGGCTTGAAGTGTAAAAAAAACAGTTTTTTTCCTTATTGGGGAGGCTCGGGAGTGTTGCCAAGAAATACATCAAACCCGATGTCAAGCTAATTTCAAAGTGACGGATAGTGAAAGTAAAAACGTCCGCTTTTCTGGATTCAAACGTCATTTTCTTTCTAAAATACCACCGTAGAATTTTTTTGACAATACCATTCAAAAGCTGAGACTTCGATGAAGTTTTTCCCGAGGAGTGCCCCCTCAAACAACTATGTATTTTAAAACCGAAAAACGGATAAAGAAAAAGTCAAATTTTTTTAAATTGTCACAATGTAAAGTTTGACCTAATTTTTCACTTATTAAACCTACGTAATAAATTTTGGTTTTATATGGTATACTTACTTTTAAGTTTGCACTTTAATTTAGTGGAGTTATGGCAGTTTAAAGAGTGTCAAGTTGAAAACACAGAAAAAAAATTAAAAGTCAAAATACTCGAGAATAAGGTGACACAAAGAAAATGTCTAAGAGTAATTTTTTGTTGGAAATTTGGTGTAGAATTGACACCCTGCGTATGTCCGGACTTATACGTAGACACCCTGTATATCAAATATAGTCACTCACGTGAAAAGTAAATGCACTTACGAAAATGGTATTCACTTTTATTCAGAGCGGGCGCATTTATAAACAATCTATAGATTTACAAACAGCCTACATGCATTCATACAAAATATACAAGATGAAAATTACGTCATCAAAGCAAGATCCAAGTTTCTGCTTAAATTCCATTGGTGTAACTTAATTTTTTTTAAACAAGTATTTGCATAAATCTCCACAATTTATTTATCCATGTATTTTCTATACAAGGTGCTCGTAACATAAGGTATGAAGTTTTTCGTATGAATTCTACTCTCTTTGCCCTTTAAAGAGAAGTTGTATAAATAGAGGTCAGCAAACGCTTTGTTCTTAAGATACAATACTTCAACGTTTCCTATCACAGATCACGTTTCGAATGCAATGGGCAAATACATATGTAAACATGACCGTAAACCGATCGAACACGATGCCGTAATGTGAACAATCATAGTTAGATACCAGACTGTGATATGAATGATAGTATTAGTTCACGATTAGTCCGTGTCTCATGGCACGTCATTCATTTAACGATGAAACAACAGATATCCTCCTCATTTATGGACGAGCGAATAGGAGTAGCTCAGAAGCTCAAGGTCTTTATCAGAGAACGAAACGTTCATTCACGTTGTGATTAATTGTAAACTAATACTGTCATTGGTGTTGCTATCTGATACACCAGCTACGATTACGTGAGTCATTCTGCTACCCTGTGTGGGTGGATTGAAGTCATGTTTGCTGTATATTTACTTGATATTTCTAACACGAGATTTTCAAAGATTAAAACCCAGAAATAAAGCAGAAAAGATCGTCTAAATATACAATTAATGATTAATTTTTTCCTCGATTAGTAAACTGTTGAAGTATGGTTGTAAAAGTGACAACTTTTCTTTATGATTAATTAAACTCTTGATTGCAATAAAGCAGTCTGAGCATGCATTAAAAGAATGCTTTTGACTGTAACTGCAGTCTACAACAGTGATTCTTCAAATTTCTTTATTAGACAAAGTATTAGTAATTTGAACCATAAAGAAAAACAGAAATTAAAAAAAAAATAAAATAAAATAGAAATAGTTTATTTTGCAACGTAGTTGTCATTTGATATTGTTTGATCATTAAAGTAGGTACGTATGAACTCGAATGTTTTATAAACACAAATATCTAAATAAATACTTTAATTATCATTAATTATTGCATATTAAAATTACACTGTTGCATCAAAACAACAAATGACATCACCATCTGTAAACTGCACGTTCGTTTTAATTTCAAATTAGACTATGCAGATTCAGATAAACAATTATGATTTAAAAGAAAGTACCCCTTAATTTTTAAACAGTATAATATATATTTCATTCTTGATATTTTATATACTTTTTCATTTTTATTCACTGTGCCAACACGTCATCTAAGTTGAACTGCAAAAGGACTAATATAATTATAATAAATGTGTCTGTATAGTTTGACACCTTATTTCAGCAGTATATTTCCAAAGTATCTTACTATTTCTGAGTCTGAAAGTTCGGAGATCTTCCCTTGTTCGCGACGTTCGTGGTTGAATCGTACAATAGTCGTACAATCAACACGAGGAACTTTTTGAGCCTTGTTTGGAGCTTATCGTACCTTTGGCGATCTTACCCATGGTAGGAGCAACAGTTTTCGACTACCTTTGTCTTTCGTTAGGCTTTCTGTTCCACTTGGACACACGACGATAACGTGAAAGTTTCCTCCGTCTCTGCGTTCAACCCTTCTTGTCAGCCGTTCGTTTGATAGTTTACTAGAGTAGCCTCGTGTGAATGCATCGCTTGCCATCAAACAAGTTGAATCGATGACTGTTCGCGAAGCGTCGCTTGTTACACCCTTTAGACCTAATTTTCGTTACACGTCGAACCTTCTGGTGGTCGAACGCTATCGGTAGGTCGAGTGCCATCGAGCCGAACAAGTGTGTCGAACTAACTTTTGAACGACGTTTCATCACACTCCCTAATCTTCAGATTTGAATTTTTGATTGACTTTGGCAACAGTTCGTCCTGGTGGTGAAATTAATATAGATTCAGAGGAACACAGACCTTAATTGAGATATTTTAGACCCTTGGACCACAGGGATTTCTGAAGTGTTCAACAATATTTTCAAGAAAGAATATTAGTTTAAAACAAATTAAATGTATAAAAGGAACTTTAATTTTCTTGGTAATTCAAACAGAACTAAAATTATACGGATTGAAGGAAATTGTTAATGAATTTCACTAAATCTTATGGATTCTATTTTGTGCTGTAATGAAAATATTAACCTATTCACTGTCCGGCAAATTTAATGCGTTTTGCCTTGGGCACCAAGATTTAATACAGGGTGTAATCTAGGTTATTACGTTAATAATAAAAAGTGATATTAAGGGGCTTGGAACATCAAAAATTGAAAAAAAATCACTTTTTTATTATTATTAATAAAATTATGTGATTCTGAACAATTCTACGCAAAGAAAATTGAATTTGGAGCATTAAAAGTGGTACAAAAAATTTTTTGAAAAAAAAAATATGGATTTTTTTTTCACGCAATTTCTTTTTTTCTCACAAACAAAAGTTCGACGACACGAACTTAGTAAAAAGAACGCGATAAAACTGTAAAAAGTATAAGGAAATACAACTGACAACTTGTACCGCCATAGGGTATTGTTTTCTAGGGTAAAGAAGACAATAAATTTCTGAAAAAGCAGTAATGATTTACACCGGGGATTTTTCCAATATTTTGATTCCAAAAAAAGTTATCGCCGCCTAAACCTATAAATATTTTTTTTCAACTTTACACATTTTTAAAAAATTACCATTTGGAATTTCAAAAAAATCCTCGGTGTAAATTAGGCCCAACTATCAGAAAACACGTGGAAAAAATTTGGTTCATATCGCCGTAACCGTTTCTGAGAAAAGTGTACTTTTGTATCAAAAACCTAGGTTTTCAGGAGACGCAAAAACTAAAAATTTCTATTTCCCGTTCGATTATCGATATAAATATTATCTAATCGTATTTCTTTTTATCAAAATCGATTAAAACACTGCTTTTTCAGAAATTTACTGTCTTCTTTACCGTAGAAAACAATACCCCATGGCTGTGACCAAGGTAACCGCGTCTCCGGTCTTCCGCAAATTTGACTGTCGTTGTTTTCTCATCGAGAAAGTTGTCAGTTGTATTTCCTTATACTTTTTACAGTTTTATCGCACTTTTGTTGGTGAGAAAAAAAGAAATTGCGTGAAAAGAAATTCCATATTTTAAAAAAAAAATTTTTTTTACCACTTTTAGTGCTCCAAATTCAATTTTCTTTGCGTAGAATTGTTCAGAATCGCTTAAATTTTAATAAAAAAAAAAAATAAAAAAGTGATTTCTTTTTCAATTTTTGATGTTCCAAGCTCCTTAAATTTGTTGTTTTAAACAGAAAATTTACGTTCTTTTGCAATAATTCATGACTGAAAAGGCTCCAAACTTATCTTTTGAGTAATTGCAATCAATTTGAACTACGAGACATGGGTTAAATATTTTAATATTAATAATAGGAACAAATTATATCTTTCGCTCTTATAACTCTCGTAATATTGTTCCATTTCATTTGCGGTAGTTCCAATTAATGTTTCATCTTCATAATCACATCGTATACATTTTTCGTTACTTATGAAATTTAAATTAAATTATTCAATAAAATACTGTTATTACACATTAAATGTATACTTGTTATAGCATTTTGCAATTGAAATCATTTAATAACTTACATTTTATACCATACATTTGTTAAAAAGGGTAGACATCCACATACTTGCAATACTATTAAAATGGAAATAAAAGTTAATAGAAAATTAAACCTTTCCAAAGGAACTTGAGTTATTTTCATATTTAAAATAGAATTAAAATTATCCTGGTTTAAAAAGTCGTCGAAGCATACCACGCAGTTCCATATTGAAAAACTTCCTTTATTTTTAATAATTTGACCGAGTTTACTCTTTGACAATTTTAACCACGAAATTTGGAATACGTCCATATAACGATAGCACACTCCCAAATTATTTTACTGGACAAATCGTTGAACGCAGAACGTACTTTCTTGTTAGTCGTGCATCAGCCGCAGTTCTCTCTTCTATTGTTTGCTTTTTCAAGCGAACACACAGTTTGGCGGGTTGCCTTGCTTACCAAGAAACACTTTCAGCGCAAAAATAAAATTATTTCCTCCGTGTTTGATTTAACGCGACCGTGTTAGATCGCGTAAACAGTGCGTTCAACGGAACGCGAACGTAGATTGTCGTAGGTTTCGCAATTTTTACAATATAACGAATTGCTTAGAACGTGTAGTGACTCAGACGTTTGTTTTCGTTTGCTCTTTTTTCGAGTTTGAGGAATAATAAGGTATCCAGCTGCGTCTTATTATATCCTCTGCCAGCGTCGTGTATTACACGTGTATCGAAAGCAATTAAATTAGGATTGACAGATACATTCTATATTTCCGACATTATACATGCAAATATTTACGTTCGTTTTCGACGGATTAAAATAGGTGCATTAACGATCTAAACGAAGTTACCGTTTGGTAGAAATTCAAGACAGTTTAGAAAATTCAATCGCTGTATATTTTCTGTGCTTGATACTAAAACTGTTTAAATTTAAAAATAGGCAATAATAGGAATAAACAGGCTTGATCGACATGTAAAGTTAGAATGTTTTAAATAAAGTAATTACTTCGGTCAGATGTTAGGAAGTTTTGAAATTTGATAACTATAAATATTCTAATTCTTCGTTTTTCGTACTTCAATAGGCGAGTCACTCAGAAATAACTAGGTTTACACGAGACCATCAGTATAATTTTTATTAAAATACCTGAAGTGTACAAAATAGCTACATATATGCAAATATACAATTCAAATCCATACAATTATTTATGCATACAAAATCGTACAATTATTTATTTTAATCATCGCTAAAAACGACAGTGATTCAGATACATGGAAATAAACCTGATGATTACGTCAGAGTTAAATAAAAAGTGTTTCAGTTTTGACCTTTGTCACACGATAGTGGCCGTTTGCGATCGATTATATTCACAAACGGACTTCCTCGCAGGCGCAATTCCAATCAATGCAGGAACACATAGTTTCTCGTTGCAGTCATTGGTAATTGCAGTTTCCAGTAATTGCGCATAAAACGAGAGCGTTTCCCTAAATCGATTAATAAAGCTCCACAAATGGAGTAAACTACTAAAAACTTCGTTCAAATCTTTCCTAATATGTATTCGGAACATTTACAAAGGAGTTCTCAAAAGGGATTTAGGAATTTGGTTTTTTTTTTATTAAAACATGAACTGTATGGAATATATTTGATTTTTGTATTGAACAAAAATGTATACAATTAACTCTTCACACACATATAATTTTCATACTTGCTTAATTCAATAATTAATTTTTAATAATATGTTATACATAGAAATAGGGGAATAATTCTCATGTTTTTGAAATCTGTTCTGTTTCAAAACATTTTACTCGAAATCTAGAATTACAACTACTTGTAAATTAATTTTGATAAATATTTATTTAAGGATACAATTAGTGAATTCTTTAACACTTATAAGACATTTATAAATTTCTGAAAATGACTCTAACCGTAGCACTATAATCTAACACAAAAAGTCGAAACGTTGAGTAAATAATAGCTTGTTTGAAACTAGAGAATCATCATCATACTTCAACACTAATTCTAATATTTCAGTCTAGCGTATGTAGTGTAAGTATTCTTGCTTAGTAATCCAGTGTATACGGTGGTCGATGAAGTTTCAGTGCGCAAAATTGCCTAACCCACTTTGGTTAATACTCTGCTGAAATAAAACCTATTAACGTTCACAGAGCGATATGCCAAGACGATTGTTACTGTCACAGGACTTTGAAATTACGCAAGCGTAATCTCTGTTTGAAACGTATTGTGAAACGTCATAAACAGAATTTCAGAACCCTTTGTAAACGCTGCTTATCCCTGAATACGTGTCGTGATGAATGGCTTCGTTTTCCGTCACGAGGCTTTGCGGTTGAGCGATATCGGTAATCCGTCGTCTAGTCTAGCCCTGCTTTAATTAATTAAATTAGAAGTTCTACTCAAATTTTTTTTTCGACAATAGATAGACAAAAATAATCATTATAGGATTCAACTCAACAAGTGGAGAAAACAAACAGTTTTCGAGAAGAATCTTTAGGATTCTATTTTTTAATTCAATATAATTTTAATTTTTTTTTATTTAAATTGGAAGTACACATAATTACATTTAAACATGAAAGATGACGTCGTTTAAGTGTCCACTACAACTATAGGTGTATTCTGTCGTTGAAGTTTGGAAGCTCCTTCATAAAATAAAGCATAAAAAATGTTTAGTGTTCATTGTTCAAGTTTCAACATTTGCAATGGGGTTATTTTGTAATTCTGTAACAACAGAACATTTTGCATTACGTTAAATAAGATTATAAGATTAAAAAGATGAATGAGATTGCACAGATTATTATTTTACTTTAGATTAGGTTTCAAATATTAGACAGTTATTTGAAACAATGTTTAAGATAACATTGTTTCATAAATGATCCAAGTCTGTACAACACAACGACACGATTTATATAACGTCATCTATTTTTAATCGTCGTCTTTCTTATTTTAATATTTTTTATTAATACATAATCTGGTATTTAGAGGACAAAACGTTGAAAGTGTGAACTATGAATTTACCATCGATAATTGAAAAATTACTGCAATTACGTGTTGACCTATCAGAAGTTGAACTCATCGAAGTTTATGTGCGTTAACAAGAAAACTTTTAACAACGTGATAGTTAAAATTACTATGTTACTAGTATCGAAAATCAACAAAATTGCTTTAGTTAACAATATATACCATGCGTTTAATTTAAATGGAATATTATATAGTTTAAATACAGTTGTAAATTACCCATGTCATGTTCTCGAAATGAGCCATTTAGTTTCATAGCTTTAGTAGCTGTGTATCTGTGCTTCACATTAACACTGTAATACTGATTGCGTCTAACTGTTGTTTATTTGTGTAGTAAGTATGATTAATTTAAAGATAGGAATCTAAATTACATTTGTATTTGAACGTTGACGCTTTATAGATTTATGATACAGCATACCAGATCTATTAGGAAATTAAAAGATGGTATCGTATTAGGCAAACACGAATCCATTGTATAAAGATATTAGTACAGTCTATATGCAGTTTATGCAATCAACTGCATTTCAATTGCTATCATGCAGAAAAATTAATAAAGAAATGGAATCAAAGATGTTCATTGAGACAACGTTATAAATATAAACACAGAACTAGTGATGCGTACGACACGAGATGAGACGAGATTTCTACGATCTCGATCTTGATCTCGTAAAATCTCGAAACATTTACACTTTACAATGCACACTTTACACTTTACACTTTTGCACCTTTTATATCTAAAGATCTTATTACAAGTTCGCAGCCATTAGCTCGATATTATTCGCGACGAAGGATTGTTCGTCACGAATAATACCGATAACCAGGTCTCACCACGTGGAGGTTGCTCCACTGGTTGCTGCGACTGGAGACCCGGATATAGAAGGAATCAAACTTCCTTCGATCTCCCTCTACATACAGTATACATACATAGATGCATCTCTATATAGAGTCGACGAGCTTAATATCAAGTACGAAACCATGAAAATCAAAGGAAAAGAAAATTCTCTTCGATTTTCAAAGTCTAAGTCTGACTCTGCCAAATAATTATTTGAACTAAGAAGGTGAAGTTAAAGTGAGATCGCGACGCGACGCGACCATGAAACTGGACTTACTGAGTCAGTCCCGTTTCCTCTTGTTGGATTTGGACTCGAGAGGAAGACGACCGACACTTCCGAACCAGTCCTCCACACCCTGCACCCATCTGGGAGCCACGATAGGACCCGACTTGCACCCGTCCCACTGCGCTTTGGACTTACTGCACTGCGCTGGGAGCCTGGGACTACACCAGACGGGATACAGGGAGTAGAGAACTGATCCGGAGATGCCGATTGTCGTCCTCTCGAATACAGATCCACCAGGAGGACGGCAACCAACCTTTCTCTCCAGTTACACAGTTGGTCACTTCACTTATGACATGAAATAATAGTGACCGAAGTGAAGAACGGAGTTGCGAGTCCAATATGGACTTACGAACAAACAAAAGAATTGAACAAATGATTAATAATTATTTGACAGAGAAGACACTCGTACACGCATGCCTTAAAACTAACCAAACCAAACTAAGATACCCACAACCAATACCAAGCTACGATAACTAAGGGAAACTAGACAAGGAGGGACGCGCGATCGCGAGATCCATACCGACCGAAGGATCGTCGAAGAATGAGCTTGTCACCCCTCGTACACCTGTGTCGGTCGAGGGTCGCGGCTCGCTTGTGCGTCTCGAAGTAGAAAAGGGGAAGGGTGAACAAGAACCGCGTGACACTCAATTCGAAGACTCGTTGAATCCATCTCTAATCTTGATCTTGCCCTAATCTCGATATGCTAAATCTCGATATCGATCTCGCATGTTACAAGTGATCTCGATCTTGAATTGCATCTCGAAATCGAGACGAGATCGAGATTTATCTTGTCTCGCGCCCATCACTACACAGAACAAAATTATTTTAAAAAGTCAGAAATCAAAAATTAGCTACACAAATATATATTGTTACGGCGTGAGCAAAATAGCTGGTTGTATTTGAAAGAACGTCTTTCTGGTATGCTCACTTCGAATGTGAATGTTAATGACAACCGAATTAATTAAACTACTGAGGTAGCAGAACTGTAATGAGTGTTTAACAATTTTAACAAATAACTTTAACTTTATTTAAGAACTTGGTAAATGCAGAAGGTTTCTACAAGTTAGTTGAATCAGTGGTGGTTCGTGCGAATCTGCTCTTCTCTTTTGGGGTGACAATTGAAGATACCTTGGTGTATCTCTCCTACTTTCACTTGTCACTCCTACATTTTCAAAATGCACCCTGATTGGTACTTGGTTTAGAAACAAGGCCCAATCAGAGTACCTAGAGTCCCACACCACCCTCGTAGGTACGCCTTCACCAGCAGTTCTGGAGGCAAGGGTGGGTGGTTACCTGGTGTCTTGCGGAAGGCCACTGCCACTCATGGGGTTTTCCAACTTTACGACAGGGACAGCTGCTGAGGATCAGACCACATCGACGGTCGCAACTAGTAGATTATATAAACTCAAAACTCAAAAACAGCCTAGCTTCGCGAGCACGTTATAAACTATTGGCCTTCCGTTTAGTGTTTTATGTCGCTCGGAAGGTTAAGACTCGATGGTAATTCTAACTGTACATATGTATAGAAAGGCAAAATGTTAGAAGCAATATTTACGAAGTAACATATATACAAATATGTATATTCATTTCAATATATTATTATATGAATATATTAATATTCATATTTTTACTTGTATTAAATTCAGGTTAAATTATACATGTATTTGTATACATATTTATATGTGTGTATGTATATTTTATAATCAATTCATTCAATTAATTTTGTTCAAATGTTCAGTCGATACGTTGTTAAACGCAGAATATTTAAATTAGATTGAATTAAAAATACTATTTCTGTTGACAACTGTCTCAAAACCATTCGATGTCTTCGGTTGAATTCAACTCTGTGAACCCTTTGTATTAAATTATTCCACGCTATGTGATCTCTGCTCATTTCCGGATCTGGCTGCCGGTGAATGGTTCACTTTCTAACCATGAAGCCGATTTCACGGCGGCATGATGTCGGTAATCTCTATTCTGTAAGTTTGGTTTAATCTTTAATTACATTAGTGAGGCAACGGAGCCCTGTTGTACGGCGAACGGAGAATAGAGATAACAGCACAATATACTTAAAGTCCATTGAAAGCGAGAAGATCCTTTCGAATATGCCATCGTGTATAATTTCTACTGCACTCATATGGTTAACGTATGGAGAATTTATTCCACAAATTAATGTAATTACGTCAATAATCGTTTGGCATATATTTTTCATATTTGCGTAGGTCGTAGGTCGTGCGTAAAATTTGAAGTCGAGCTATGTCCAATATTATTCAATTTCGAATTGTTCATGAATCTCCAAAGTTAATAAATTTTGATTGACATGGAATAAAATAACATCGAAATATGTATATTATTTTCCATGCAATGTGTTTTGAAGTAAAATTGATTTAAAGGCATTACATTTTATTTTTATCGTTGGTATTTTATGTGCAGTAACAATTAAAAATGTAAACTAATGTCATTAGTCTCAAAAGAATTGTACTATGGAGAGGATACTTCATTTATACTCATTTTTAAAATAAACTTTTATTATACTTGTTTTAATAATACACTTTATTTATAAGAGTTTTAAGCAAAATGTGTTTGTATTGTCATTTTTGATTCTGCCCTTTATGCTTAATGAAAAAACTTGGTGAATAAATAAGTTTTTTTATTAATTTTGAGAAATTTAATCAACAATTTTTCTTTTAAATCCGTAGCCTTACTTGATTTTCAATTAATTACTGTACAAATAATCTGGGAAACTTCGAATAGCTGTTCTGAATATTCAGTGAATAGAAATGTAAGCTTAATGAATTAAAAGAGGAGCTCGAAACGAGGCCGAAGGATCAGTTGTCTGAAGGTAACTTCGGTATGACTACACTGAGGGATGTGAAATCCATTTTAATTCATCTCACTCGAGTGATACTCGACCTCAAATTTAGCTTCAAAATTGAAAGCAGGAAAAAATTTTCTTCGCTTGCATTTACGCATGAATTTTTGATTATAATCCCTTTTTTCCTTCTCATATTTATTTTCTATATTTGCTACACGATTAATAATTTGGCCTGTTACCAAATTTGTTACAGAATAACATTCATAATCATACATAATTAATTATGTGATTGTATTCATTGGAGCAATAGAAGTTATGATGATACCAGAAAGTCTTTAAGTTGATTAAAAAAGTTAGATTTCAGACTAATTATCCTGTAGCTGGAAGAGCATAGCTTCCCTTTTCAGTTGAAAGAATTTACAAATGTTACAGAGTACTTGAAATTAATTTTTGTTTGAATAATTATTCAAATGAGAGGTTATTCGTTATTCTAAAGATTAAATGAATTGAATCCATTTAGAATAGACTTATACGAATTTTGAATAAATCGTAGGATTTTGTCCCATTCTTTGATTAAAACGTCTTCCAAGTACTTGAGAGATGTTTGAGGAGGGAATATCCTTTTCACTCTATTGTCCAAGATTATCTACAATGGCTCGTTGATATTTCAATTTGATGACTGTGCTGTTCAAGGAAAATGTTGAAGTTTATCTTGGGTAGTCCTCGAACGAAGACTGCTCTCTTCTGACTATATGAAGGACTGTACTATTATCCTTAAATCGGTGAGAAACAATTTATAAGCTATAGTATCAAAGTGATCACTTGGAACGTCCAAGTATACAAATTATCATTCTGGATAATAATAGAGCTGATACAATTATTAAAAGAATGCGTAATTCGTTGATCTAGCGAAAAACTCAATTCCTAAAAGAGAATATTGTATTAGGGATCCCTAATAAGTAGCTAATTGAAGAAATTAATGGTTTTACGTGCTAGTGAACAACTCATTTTGCAAAACAAAATATTCTTTGAAGGTCTCTAACAAGTAAAACATTTAGATTGTATTCTCGAAATTCAAAAATATTCCTAATTGAACTAATTGTTGGTTTTATAGGGTAGCGAACAACTCGAAATACAATATTATATTAGGATTAACTAATGGGTCGAATCTAATTTGCTGTTTTTAGAACAATATTGCTCACTGTGTCGATAAATTATTCATCAAATATTTGTGAACGTCAAAAAAAACAAAATAAGGATATGCTCCTCATTTGAAAATACAGCTAATCGAATACTAAGCTACTTAAATTCTTACAGTATCATCCCCCACGTTTGAAAGTCTACAGTTTAACACTAAACCGACTTCGATCGGTCAAATGATCATTTTCAAACTTTCGTATACAGTTCTTATGTATAATCGATAGATGAATTATTGGGTTGTCCAGAAAGTTCGTGGAAATTTTTAAGAAAAATGCAAAGTCATTGAACAAGACATTTGAATTTTGATATGTCGCATATGAATTTTTAAGGGATCTATATATCGCAGGGACATGATAAAAATGGAGATTTGATCAAATCTCTAAGGTAGATGATCAATTCATGGAAGATGTTAAAATAACAACTTGCACAGCTCTATGTTTCGCTTGTTACCACTTTTCTTTAAAACTAAACACTAACCTAACCCAATCAGGCGAAATATTACACAACTCAATGCCAGATTTAACACACATACGTTAGATCAGTATAATTGTTTTATCTTCACGTGATCTTAGTCGTACCTCGCGAGATCCCAGAGTCTTATATCTTTTAATCTAGCCATATTTCCAATCTACCTTAGGGATTTGATCAATACCTCCATTTTTATCATCACCATGCGGCATATACATGTTATTTGTTTTCAAGCATTCCGATATATTCGGAACTCTACCAAAAATCGACATGGACTTTCCAGACGACTCAATATACAGGGTGTCTACATATAAGTTCGGACATACGCAAGGTGTAAAGTCAATAACAAATTTCCAACAAAAAATTACTCTTAGACATTTTCTTTGTGTCGCCTTATTCTCGAGAATTATCATTTTTAATATTTTTTCTGCGCTTTCGACTTGACATTCTTTAAACGGCCGTAACTCCACTAAATTACAGTGCAAACTTAAAAATCAGTACACCATCCGAAAGAGCGTTAAATTTTCCATCTCCCTGATGCAAAATCAAAATTTATTACATAGGTTTAATAAGTGAAAAATTAGGTCAAACTTTACATTGTGACAATTTTAAGAAATTTGACTTTTTCTCTATACGTTTTTCGGTTTTAAATACATAGTTGTTTGGCGGGCACTCCTCGAGAAAAACTTTCTCAAAGTCTCAGCTTTTGAATGGTATTGTCAAAAAAAATTCTTTTACACTTTAAAAATTTTTTTACACTTCAAGCCTCTCCCAGCCGCGTGTAGAGTCTGAGTGAGAGGCGAATAATAATTGTTTTTGAACATGTATTTATAGAACTTTTATTTTTAGGGACTATTTAATCAAAATCTACCTCGGTATACCGATAACTGATATGGAGATTGCAACACGATCGATTTCACAAAGCAAAAAATCGATGTTTTCGGCACAAATTTGAAAAAAATAATTTATTGGAAAAAAACAAAACCTTGAGGTGTAACAAAACCAGTTTTTTTCTTGATTGGGGAGACTCGGGAGTGTCACCAAGAAATACATTAAATCCGATGTCAAGCTAATTTTAAAGTGACAAGTCGAGTTTTGTTGAAAAATGTCGATTTTCACCTAAAAATATTATGTCCGCTTTTCTGCATTCAAACGTCATTTTCTCCCTAAAATACCACTGTAGAATTTTTTTTGATAATACCATTCAAAAGCTGAGACTTTGAGGAAGTTTTTCCCGAGGAGTGCTCGCCAAACAACTATGTATTTAAAACCGAAAACCGTATAGAGATAAAGTCAAATTTCTTAAAATTGTCACAATGTAAAGTTTGACCTAATTTTTCACTTATTAAACCTACGTAATAAATTTTGGTTTTATATGGTATACTTACTTTTAAGTTTGCACTGTAATTTAGTGGAGTTATGGCAGTTTAAAGAGTGTCAAGTCGAAAACACAGAAAAAAAATTAAAAGTGAAAATACTCGAGAATAAGGCGACACAAAGAAAATGTCTAAGAGTAATTTTTTGTTGGAAATTTGTTGTAGAATTGACACCCTGCGTATGTCCGGACTTATACGTAGACACCCTGTATACAATTGATTCATGTATTATTCAATTCGATTCCACGTAAAATATTTTTGCATTTAATTGAAGAAAGTCTCTTTAAGTTTAGTGTTAAATTTTAGATGTATTTTCTCCAGTCGTCGTGATTCTTAGAGATGAAGTCGTTATCCTTGGCCCGTTTTCAGTTTTAAAATCTAAAACCTCTCGATGCGCAACTCGTGTTATCTATTGTCCACTAATATTTGCAAACAACGTCGTAGAGTAACGTCCTTCGGTTAGTCTTTCCACTGCATCAACCCCTGGCAAGGATGACCTAAATCTTATCCGGTTTGCAATGTAACCGGAGCACTTAGAAGGGGAAGCAATAATGTTAAGTGACCTAAAATCATGCAGCTTTCGGAATTGGGCAGATCGCGCTAAACGCTCGAATACCAATTTACTGAATGGGGATCTTGCGGGGTGTTGCAACTCTTTTTCCAGAAGACAAGGGCGCATTTCTCGTCTCACAATAGCACGGACTATTACTAGACCGCTTAGCATCATCCTCTTGTTCCGTTCGTCCAAATAATACCGAGGTGTACATCTGAAACCTCTGTGTTCCGTGTTTGTTTTGTTTAAACAAAGTTATAACTGGACGAGTCGCTGTTGGAGTGTTCAGCAAAGCAAGAGTTTTCGTTCGTGACAAAATCCTCCTTCGTGAGCTTCGTAACAACTTTGCTCGTTAGAAGCGAATTTTGTTTGTAGACATTAGAAACGAATGGAAACTAAGAAGCTGTATCGAAGCTGTATTTCTCCAGGATTTATTTATGGAAAGTTATCAATCGTTATTGAATTCAATTATTATTAAAAATTATTAGAAAAATAAGTCCAATCGAAGATCTCAGAAGATGGTTACAGAAGTTTATTATCGACGTGTCTTTAAGCAGTTTCTTTATTATATTTTATAATATTCTATATTTACATGACGCAGATGCAATTTCATATAAATATTGAGAATTTTTATTCATTCCTTTCAAGTACATATATTAAACCAAAAATTTTCTATATTGTATCGACAACTTTTATATTCTCTACAAGTTAGTAGAACATTTTTTTCATTTTTACATTCTATTACTGATGGTACCTTACTCTCTTTAATTCAGGATTGTTTTTCCTTTCTCCATACAATATCTAATTTTACAACGTTTGACTTTGTTCGAGGCAAAAACATGTACCATACATCAATCAAATGTATTGGTTTGTTCGGAAAGTCCATACCGATTTTTGGTAAGTGGTATAGGTTTGAATGTATCGGAATGGTTGAAAACAAATAACACGTGCCTTTGAATTTTTCTTAAAAATTGGCATGAACTTTCTGGACAACCCAATATGATTTTTTTATATTAAAACAAGGGTAGAATAAATTTATTCTACACTTCTCTTTATCTTTTACCTAAACATTAAATTATTATATTTACGTGTGTACATATCTTCTCAACGTTGGAAATTAATGTATTCTGATAATGTATTCTGATAATGTATTTCTTTGACAAATGACACGATAAAATGTATATGAATGATATACTGACTATGGAAGCAGCATCGTAGCTACCTATGAATGAAATCACTATTATACAG